>NC_059077.1:133073589-133231518 GCF_020497125.1 Mauremys mutica
TGGTTTTGTAAAGGATTCTTCTTCAGATGAAGTGTAAATGTACCCTATCCAAGACCAAGGAATTTGGAAAGAGCTGAGGTTGAAAGAACGTGCCACAACCAGTTCGTTGGTTTTCCACCCCAGTAAAGGAAAGCTATGGTGAGCCCAAGGAAAATTTGTTTGTAACAACTCCACTTCCTAGTTGCAGTGTCACTGATTACGACTTCCAAAGTATGCCAGGCGGTTCTAGATGTGAGCGAACGGTCACCCCTTCACGTGTTTGGATGCAAAGAGAGAGTGCTTCATAGGACAGTTCTTCCCTGTGGATCCCAAACTGGCCTGCCTGGTTGGGTAACAAGGACTTTCAGGCTGTAGAAATTATGGTAACCAATGAGGCAACAAATGTGTCAGCCTCCAATTTCAGACTTCCAGAAAACACGCATGTTGAGTCCTGATTCTATGGTTTTGTGTCTGACGCTGTGGCAACACAATTAAGCTGATGTTGGCACAGCTGCACCAATGTAGCTGCGCTGCTGTAGCACTGCAATAACAGCTGCTCTAAGCCGATGGGAGAGAGTTCTCCCATCGGACTTGATTAGTCCAGCCCCCGCAAGCGGTGGTGGCTATGTTGGCAGGAGAAGCTCTCCCGCTCATGTAGCACTATCTACACGCGGGGGTTAGGGCTGTGTAACTACGTGCTCAGCTGTGTGGATTTTTCACACCCTTAAGCAATATAGTTATCCCGATAAACGTCTTTAGTGTAGACCAGACCTTAGTTTTCTCTTGTGTTTTATGCATCTACATTACTTCTCTACCTCCTCCTACTTTGAAAGATTAAAAAGTGTGAAAAGAGAGGTATTTTTCTCCATGATGCAAACATTCTGACATAGAAGACCCCTTCTACCAACACATATGGCAGAAAATCCTGAGATATATGAACTCACAGAAGTGGTTGGGACAAACCACAATAAGAACCAGGGTTCAGTTGTTGGCAATGGGGATTAAAAGAAAACTAACATATATGACAAGAATTTGTGATTCTTTGAATATGTTATTGTTACCAATTAAAATGAAATGATAGGTGAAGTTATTGGTTAAAGAGTAAGAGACTGTGTGATAATCTGAATTATTTTGGAAAACTGAAAGTTGTCTTGTTTTTGTGTTCTGTTAGTCGTACAGGAAATGATGGCTAATCTTGAAAAGTTAATTAGATTTAATTTACCCTGGTTCCTCAACTGTTGCTACAGCTCTACTGCCCATCAATCCAAAGACTGAGAGAAGTGGAGAGTTCCAATCATTGTCCTTTTAGTATCTTATTGTTCCTCTTCTCTGTTTTTTGTGCTGGCCTTTCTATACTATCACTTTCTGCATTTGTTTAGTTAGTGGTAACAGTTGGTTTCCATCACTCATGTACATTTGTTTAAATCTCTATCCATTGTTAAATAAATTTTTTGCTTGTTCGATAACTGTACTCAGGTGCTGTGTGAGATACAGTAGAAATGGTCCACAGTAAAACTAGTAACCTTGGGATACTTGGGGAAGAGAGGATCTGGGATTTCACTGAGTATCTGGTGATCCAAGCTGGACCCCAGAGGGGGACACATTGAAGGAACTCAGGGTTAGGGTGGCTGCTGTAGCTCAGAGGAGGGCGCTTGAGTTCCAGCAGGCTGGTGAGTTTGGTCACTAACATCCAAATGGAAAACTCCCTCTTCCTTGTGGCAGGTGGCAACAAGGAGACTCACAGCCCTCAGCACCCTGAGAAGGGTCATAATGTGTCTCTGTGTTGATCCACCTGTCAAATCCACACAGGGAAAACTCCCGATAGCACAGAACTCTGCCCTATGAAATCATGGAACATGTGCTCTTCGCTCTCTGGGTACGTCTAGACTACCCGCCGTATCGGTGGGTAACGATCGATTTCTCGGGGATCGATATATCGCATTTCATCTAGATGTGATATATCGATCCCCGACAGTGCTCCCGTTGACTCCGGAACTCCACCAGTGCGAACAGCGGTAGCGGAGTCGACAGAGGGAGCCGCAGATGTCAATCCCACACCGTGAGAGCGAGAGGTAAATCGATCTAAGATACTTCGACTTCAGCTACGCTATTCACGTAGCTGAAGTTCTGCATCTTAGGGTACGTCTACACTACGGGATTATTCCGAATTTACATAAACCTATTTAGCAAAACAGATTGTAGAAAATCGAGTGTGCGCGGCCACACTAAGCACATTAAATCGGTGGTGTGCGTCCACGGTCCGAGGCTAGCGTCGATTTCTGGAGCGTTGCACTGTGGATAGCTATTCCATAGCTATCCCATAGTTCCCGCAGCCTCCCCCGCCCCTTGGAATTTCCGGGTTGAGATCCCAGTGCCTGATGGGGCAAAAATCATTGTCGCGGGTGGTTCTGGGTAAATGTCGTCAGTCACACTCCTTCCTCTGGGAAAGCAACGGCAGACAAGCATTTCACACCTTTTTTCCCTGGATTGCCCTGGCAGATGCCATAGCATGGCAATCATGGAGCCTGTTTTGCCTTTTGTGACTATCACCGTATGTGTACTAGATGCCGCTCGCAGAGGCAATTCAGCAGCGCTACACAGTAGCATGCTTTTGCTTTTGCATGACAGCAGAGATGGTTACTAGCCATACTATACCATCTATCATACCATAAATTGGTAATAAGATGGTCATGGTTACCAGTCTTTTTGCACTGTGCTATCTGTTGCTGTCATAAGTGCCCCTGGCCGATCAGCCAGGGGCGCAAAAAGCCAAAATTGGGAATGACTCCCTGAGTCAATCCCTCCTTTTTGGTATCTAAAAATAGAATCAGTCCTGCCTAGAATATGGGCAAGTGTACTAGAGAACCACTGTATCAGAGAACCAGAGAGCACAGCTGCTCTGTGTCAGATCCCACAGAAATTATGAGCTGTATGCTATTCACAGGGGATGCTCCTGCAACAACCCCACCTGTTGATTCCGTTCTTCCCCCAGCCTTCCTGGGCTACCATAGCATTGTCCCCCCACTTGTGTGATGAAGTAATAAAGAATGCAGGAATAAGACACAGTGACTTGTTAGTGAGAAATGAGTGGAAGGCAGCCTCCAGCTGCTATGATAGTCCAGACAGGACAGTAAGGTGTGTGGAGGAGAGGAGCCCAGCATCCCGCTGCTAGTCCAGGGGCAATTGAATCTTTTTTTTACACATGAAGGGTGGGGGCTGATGGAGCTCAGCCCCCTGTTGCTATGATGAGGATGGTTACCAGCCATACTGCAACCATCTACCAGGAAAAATTAGGGCCAGGCACCCTTGATCGACCTAACTGATGCTAGTCGGCATGGTTACCAGTCCTTTTGCACTGCCCCATGTGCCAAATAGGCTGATGATGACGATGGGTATCAGTCTTACTGCACCATCAGCCACCCATGGCGGGGAGGGGGGGAAGCAAAGATGTTGGTGTTGACGGCTGCAGCATCGCGTCTATGTGCAGCATTCAGTAAAGATAGGGTGACATGTAAGAGTCAAGAGAGGATTGTTTTCCCTTTCACTTCTGGGGGTGGGTGGGTGGTGCGTAAATTGCCGAGCTATGCCCTGACCCACTGCGGACACTGTGTTTGACCCTAGAAGCATTTGGAGCTCAGCCAAGAATGCAAATGCTTTTCGGAGACTGCAGGAACTGTGGGATAGCTTGAGTCCTCCAGTCCATGAGCGTCCATTTGATTCTTTGGCTTTCCGTTACGCTTGTCACGCAGCAGTGTGCTGAGTCCCTGCTATGGCGTCTGTTTGGAGATTTTTTTAGAAATGATTTTGAATTTCGTCTTCTGTAACGGAGCTCTGATAGAACAGCGTTGCCTGCCCTTACTGCGATCACGTCCGCATCGTCCATGCGGGAGCTCTTTCTTTATTTTGATTTTTAACTGCATCACCACACGTGCTGATCGGAGCTCCACGCTGGGCAAACAGGAAATATTCAAAAGTTCGCGGGGCTTTTCCTGTCTACCTGGCCACTGCATCCGAGTTCAGATTGCTGTCCAGAGCGGTCAGTGGTGCACTGTGGGATACCGCCCGGAGGCCAATACCGTCGATCTGCGGCCACACTAACCCTAATCCGATATGGTAATACCGATATTAGCGCTACTCCTCTCGTTATTGAGGAGTAGAGAAACCGGTTTAAAGAGCCTTCATACCGATATAAAGGGCCTCTCAGTGTGGACGGGTGTGGCGTTAAATCAGTTTTACGCTCCTAAAACCGGTTTAAAAACGCCTAGTGTAGACCAGGCCTTAGATTGATCCCCCCCAGTGTAGACCAGCCTTGTGAAAGCATGTAAAGAATCCAAGTGCTAGAGGATAGGCTTTGGGTCCAGAGCGACCTAGACAAATTGGAGGATTGGGCCCAAAGAAATCTGAGGAGGTTCAACAAGGAGAAGTGCAGAGTCCTGCACTTAGGATGGAAGAATCCTATGCACTGCCACAGACTGGGGACTGACGGAGTGAGGGGGGTTTGATAGCAGCCTTCAACTACCTGAAAGAGCAGCATTGTGGGCTTTCTCCTGGCCACGTTTGCTGGGCTAGGCAGGCAGCCTGGAGGCCTTTCTAGAAGAGCATTGGGAACTGAATTAGAAAAAACAATGTGAAAACCAGAACCTCAGGTTTAGACTCATTTATTTATAATATTAAATCTTCAATTCTAGTGTCACAATCAATACAATTGCTTCAGCCTGATAAGTCTTCCCTTTGGGAAACTTAACTTCTCTCCAAGGGGAGTGGAGAGAAAGCACTTTTCACAGTCCAAGAGAGACAAGGCAGGTGAGGGTAAGAGCTTGCAGAGGACCAACCTCTGTTGGTGAAAGAGACAAGCTGTGGAGCTAACCCAGTACCCTTCTTCAGTTCTGTGTAGCCTGGAAATTCGTCTCCTCCATAACCAGCAGTTAGAACATACGAACAGCCACACTGAGTCAGACCAGTTCATCTAGCCTCTCCCGAAAGTGGCCAATGCCCGGCGCCCCAGAGGACCCCTGGGACCAACATGGATACACCACCACCACAAACAAGATTAAAAGTCAATGCACAGGGGAGAAGCATCTTGTGTTTCATTCCTTATGTTCTAGTCCCATCGTGTGGCTATTTCCTTTTCTTCCTTTCTGTTAAAAGCTTTGGTGTTTTGCACAGAAACATTATTTCCCCAGGAGAGACCCAGGAGTGGGGGCTGCATTCCTGTGCCAAACAGTCACTGGAAGGGGGCAGACAAAGGCCTTTAGGATGAGGCATCCGTCACTGTCAAAAGATCATCTCCCTCCTGCAGGTCACTGGCAGCCTGAATTGTTCGTTATCCTCCCAGCGTCTGGGGCTGGAATCAGCACTACCCAGCCCCTCTGTATGTAGCAGGAACAAACACAAACCTGGTCTTTAAAACAAGCTGTCCCCTTCCTCCTCAGGGAAGATTTTTCTGTGATTGAAGTTGAGCTTCAGTTCCCCTCTCCTGGGGCGGGGCAGGTGTGGGGCCAGCTCCCAGTGAGATCTGTTTTCACCTTTGCCCCCTTTCAGTCACCCTGGGATCCTAACTCTGCTCCCAGCTGCCAGGCAGCTTCCAGCCCATCCACCCTGCTCACTAACTCTGTGGTCATGTGTCACCCCATTGCCAGCACACACAGCCTGCAGGAAAGCTACTCCTGCCAGATGCATTGGGGGTATAGTGGTGTGTGTAGGTGCTGTCCAAACAGTTGATCTGGGTTTGATTCCCAGCCAATGCGATAATGGCTTTTCTCTTCTGTTGTTTCCTCATCTGGAAGTGGTTTAATTTCAGTCACATTGTGTTACAATCACATCCAAAGAATGAGGCAATAAATGTGTCAAAGTCCAGCAGGTCATATAGGATGGAGGCATCCAAGGGGCTGGAATGTGTCATCTGAGAAAAACAGAACCCTTGGAAACCTGCATCTCCCATCCCCTGGCCTTGCGAGTTATGATTCCAGCTGCGTGAGCTGTTTGTATGATGTTCCTGCATGAAGTTTTGAGTCAGTTATTGCTCCTGCAGATTCCTTTGCTGTTACAATTATAATGACATGAACAAAAGGGAGGCACAATAAACATAACCCCCAAATTGCAATACAGGCGGGGAAAGAGACGATCACGGTTAAGCCAAACACGTCAAAATAAAAATTAATACAAACAAGGGGAGAGGGAAGAGATCAGGTATGTGGAGATCCCCTTGATATTTCAACACACATTGTTAGAATCAAAGTTCAGACTTGACACTGGAAAACCCGCAACTACCTGTCTCTCTGAACACCTGTGATGAGCAAGATGGAGTTGGGACACCTGTTCTGCTTCAATCATTGATTGTCTCTCTGTTCTCTCCTTCTTCTCCCCCCAATTCCTTGTCTCCAATGTCTCTGCCTTTCTCCTCTTGCTCCCTCTCCCCTGCCCTTTCCCAGTGGCAGCAGCTTGCAGGGCTTCTCCCCTGGTAGCTGGTGCTCATTATAAATCAAATAAATCAAAACACTTCCACCTGCAAGTGGATTTAGCCCAGGACCCTCAGAGTCAGCAGCTGTTACCCCCCCCCTCAGCTCTCTGCTCAGGTGTGCTAGCGCTGGAAGCCTCCTGTTTAGATCCTAAAATAGCGTTTTGGACCGGACATTGTAGCTCCACCGTTATTTTATTGAATTGCTTCAAAACAGCAAGTGTAGAAAGTCTCCTGAATGCCAGGCTCTCTGCCATGGAAACAGCTGCCCCTGCTCTGCAGGAGTCTGTGCGTTCCACACAGCAACGTACACACCTGCTCCACACTGAAGGGGGGTCAGACAGTGACGGTAACGCAAATCTTCAGACTATTAACCCAAGTCCCTTCCTTTCTTTAACCCAGGACGTGCCAGTCACCTGTTAGCCATGGCGTTATCTTCACCTTCAAATACCTCTCAGGACATTGAACAGAGGAAGTGAACCCCCTCCCCCGAATGGCTCCCTGTACCTAGGTACCAAACCTGCCCCTGGAGACTGTCTGGTTTTATACTCTTAGAGCTTTTTCTCTTCAAACCCCTTATCCCAATCTCTGGGCCAACCTCCACATTTCAGAGTTTAGAATTTACTCTCATCACCCTCCTATGGCACTTTCCATGTGACTGAGACAAAGCAAGTCGGGGAAGCTCCATGGCTAATGAAAACCGATGCTCTGGGTCAGGCCTGAACTCATAACCCCAGCAGTGCGCCTCCCTCAGTAGCCAGTTGTACCCCTGTAGGTGGGAAGTAGGCAGTTACCTGTGTCTGTGATTAATAACATTGGTGGCTAATGGAAAGGCTGATGGTTCAAACCCAGGTGAAGATGGAGGTGTTTGTTTAGTGATGAGAATCAAGTGCATTTTAACAGGCAGGAAAACGCCTCAATTCTGGTCTAGCCTCATTGGGCAAGCATAAGCGGTACTTTTGCCAGCTGCGTTGGTGGTAGAGTGGTGAGCATAGCTGCCTTCTAAGCAGTTGACTTGCGTTCGATTCCCAGCCAATGCTGTGAGGTGACATTTTCTGAGGTGGGAATTGGTTTAATTTCAGTCACATTGTATCAGTTTATCAATGGAAGGAGAGAATCAATGTCCTGCAGGTCATTAAACACCCAGTGGAGGAAGAAAGGGGCGGGACTATAGAGTGAGCAGGTGGAGTCATCCTGGTATTACAATGTTTGGTTGATGTTTTTTTCCTTTACTTCCCTCTCCCTGTTAGACTCAGAGCCTTTAAGGTCAGAAGGGACCAGTGTGATCATTAATTTATCTGCAAAAAGAATAAGGAGTCCTTGTAGCACCTTAGAGACTAACAAATTTATTTGAGCATAAGCTTTTGTGGGCTAAAACCCACTTATTTGTTTAAAAGGAAGTTCTTCTCCACGCAGCGCACAGTCAACTTGTGGAACTCCTTTCCTGAGGAGGTTGTGAAGGCTAGGACTATAACAATGTTTAAAAGGGAACTGGATAAATTCGTGGTGGCTAAGTCCATAAATGGCTATTAGCCAGGATGAGTAAGAATGGTGTCCCTTGCCTCTGTTCATCAGAGGATGGAGATAGATGGCAGGAGAGAGATCACTTGATCATTGCCTGTTAGGTTCACTCCCTCTGGGTCACCTGGCATTGGCCACTGTCGGTAGACAGATACTGGGCTAGATGGACCTTTGGTCTGACCCGGTATGGCCGTTCTTATGTTCTTATCGGATGCATGCAGTTAAAAATACAGTAGGAAGATATATATACACACAGAGAACATGAAAAAAAATGGTGCTGCCATACACACTATAACGAGAGCGATCAGTTAACGTGAGCTGTTATCAGCAAGAGAAAAAAACCTGATGTTGGGAGGGGAACAGGAGAAAGGACAAAAGAAGCAAGAGACAAAGAGAAAGGAGGGAGGGATGAAGGAAAAGGTGAAACAAAAAGGACAAACCCTAATGTCCCCAATGATTCTAAGGGACAAAATCCCAGGTGCGGAATAAAATTCTGCCTCCTTAACCTCGTGTTTTCCATGCCTAGAATTCAATTGTCACCAGATGGATCAGACTGAACAGATTTCAAACCTCCAGGAGGCTCTTACCTTCTAAACAGGGACGGCTGTTTTCTAGTAAAATCACTGAAAGGGAAGGAGAAAACTCGAAAGAGGTTCCTCCTGGCGCTCACGTCCGTGAACCTGAATACTCTCTCAGTCCTCAGAGAGAGACCTGGAGAAGGAGACTTGCTGAAGCAAACCCACAGGGGTCTCTGAGGTTTCCCTGGCCCCTCGCCCCTGTCCTGCCTGGCTGATGTCAGCATCTCTCTGTGAGGTCACCACCTCCCCACCAACTTGGACCAATAGGCTGAGGTCCTGCAAAAGGCCTTTGTGATGTCACTGCCACACCCCTCCCTTGCTGTGCCAATGTTCTGCCCCTAGCCAGGCACTTTGCAGGTTTGAGCTACTCCCTGGGGATCACCCCACTCAAGGAGCGTTCGTTCTAGACAGCAAGCCGGCTGGACAGGGAAACATCAGACACTGCTCCCAATGCTATACTCAGTTTTTCAGAAATTAGTCGACTTTATGGCCAGAAGAGACCATTAGAGCATCTAATCTGACCCTCTGCATATCACAGGCCTCCTGTGTGACACAATAGCTACTTTTTGAAGCTAACACATTCCAGAAAGGCATCTAGTCTTCATTAAATAACATCAGGAGATGGAGAATCCACCACTTTCCTTGGTAGCTTGTTCCTGTGGTGAATCATCCTCGCTGTTGAACATTTGTGCCTTATTTGTAATATGAATTTGTCTCTTTTCACCTTCCAGCCATTGCGTCTTGTTATGCCTTTCTCTGCTCGATTAAAGACCCCTTTAATACCCAATCTTTTCTCTCCCTGAAGGCGCTTCAACACTTCAGTGAAGTCACCTTTCAATCTTCTTTTGATCAGCTAAACAGGTTGAGCTCTTTCAATAGCTCCCTAGAAGGCATTTTTCTCCAGCCCTCAGAACATTTGGTGGCTCTTTGCTGCCCCAGCAGAGCAGTTTGCAGGGACCACTGGAGTGGTTCATGAACAGAACATAAGAAAGGCCATACCGGGTCAGACCAAAGGTCCATCTAGACCAGTATCTGCCTACCAACAGTGGCCAATGCCAGGTGCCCCAGAGGAAGTGAACCTAACAGGCAATGATCAAGTGATCTCTCTCCTGCCATCCATCTCCATCCTCTGACGAACAGAGGCTAGGGACACCATTCTTACCCATCCTGGCTAATAGCCATTTATGGACTTAGCCACCATGTACACAGTATTCGAGATGTGGGCGTACCATGGATTTATATAAGGGCAATAATATATTCTCAGTCTTATTCTCTATCCCCTTTTTAATGATTCCTAACATCCTGTTTGCTTTTTTGACCGCCTCTGCATACTGCATGAACATCTTCAGAGAACTATCCACGATGACTCCGAGATCTTTTTCCTGACTCGTTGTAGCTAAATTAGCCCCCATCATATTGTATGTATAGTTGGGGTTATTTTTTCCAATGTGCATTCCTTTACATTTATCCACATTACATTTCATTTGCCATTTAGTTGCCCAATCACTTAGTTTTGTGAGATCTTGTTGAAGTTCTTCACAATCTGCTTTGGTCTTAACTATCTTGAGCAGTTTAGTACCATCTGCAAACTTTGCCACCTCACTGTTAACCCCTTTCTCCAGATCATTTATGAATAAATTGAATTGGATTGGTCCTAGGACTGACCCTTGGGGAACACCACTAGTTACCCCTCTCCATTCTGAGAATTTACCATTAATTCCTACCCTTTGTTCCCTGTCCTTTAACCAGTTCTCAATCCATGAAAGGACCTTCCCTTTTATCCCATGACAGCTTAATTTACGTAAGAGCCTTTGGTGAGGGACCTTGTCAAAAGCTTTCTGGAAATCTAAGTACCCTATGTCTATTGCTCAACAGTTTGTTTTTCTATGTGTCTGACAATTTTATTCTTAACTATTGTTTCGACTAATTTGCCCGGTACCAACATTAGACTTACCGGTCTGTAATTGCCGGGGTCATCCCTAGAGCCCTTTTTAAATATTGGCATTACATTAGCTAACTTCCAGTCATTGGGTACCGAAGCGGATTGAAAGGACAGGTTACAAACCTTAGTTAATAGTTCCGCAACTTCACATTTGAGTTCTTTCAGAACTCTTGGGTGAATGCCATCTGGTCCCGGTGACTTGTTAATGTTGAGTTTATCAATTAATTCCAAAACCTCCTGTAGTGATACTTCAATCTGTGACAGTTCCTCAGATTTGTCACCTACAAAAGCCAGCTCAGGTTTGGGAATCTCCCTAACATCCTCAGCCATGAAGACTGAAGCAAAGAATCCATTTAGTTTTTCCACAATGACTATATCGTCTTTAAACGCTCCTTTTGTATTTCGATCGTCAAGGGGTCCCACTGGTTGTTTAGCAGGCTTCCTGCTTCTGATGTACTTAAAAAAAACATTTTGTTATTACCTTTGGAGTTTTGGGCTAGCCGTTCTTCAAACTCCTCTTTGGCTTTTCTTATTACACTCTTGCACTTAAGTTGGCAGTGTTTGTGCTCCTTTCTATTTGCCTCACTAGGATTTGACTTCCACTTTTTAAAGGAAGTGTTTTTATCTCTCACTGCTTCTTTTACATGGTTGTTAAGCCTCGGTGGCTCTTTTTTAGTTCTTTTACTGTGTTTCTTAATTTGGGTTATACATTGAAGTTGGGCCTCTATTATGGTGTCTTTAAAAAGGGCCCATGCAACTTGCAGGGATTTCACTTTAGTCACTGTACCTTTTAACTTTTGTTTAACTAACCCCCTCATTTTTGTATAGTTCCCCCTTTTGAAATTAAATGTCAAAGGGTTGGGCAGTTGAGGTGTTCTTCCCACCACAGGGATGTTGAATGCTATTGTATTATGGTCACTATTTCCAAGCGGTCCTGCTATAGTTACCTCTTGGACCAGCTCCTGCGCTCCACTCAGGATTAAATCTAGAGTTGCCTCTCCCCTTGTGGGTTCCCGTACCAGCTGCTCCATGAAGCAGTCATTTAAAGTATCGAGAAATTTTATCTCGGCATTTCGTCCTGAAGTGAAATGTTCCCAGTCAATATGGGGATAATTGAAATCCCCCACTATTATTGGGTTCTTAATTTTGATAGCCTCTCTAATTTCCCTTAGCATTTCATCATCACTATTACTGTCCTGGTCAGGTGGTCGATAATAGATCCCTAATGTTATATTTTTACTAGAGCATGAAATTTCTATCCATAGAGACTCTATGGAACATGTGGATTAGTTTAAGATTTTTACTTCATTTGAATCTACACTTTCTTTCACATATAGTGCCACTCCTCCCCCTGCACGACCTGTTCTGTCTTTCCGATATATTTTGTACCCCGGAATAATTGTGTCCCATTGATTGCTCTCAGTCCACCAGGTTTCTGTGATGCCTATTATATCTATATCCTCCATTATCACAAGGCACTCTAGTTCACTCATCTTATTATTTAGACTTCTGGCATTTGTGTACAAGTACTTTAAAAACTTGTCCCTGTTTATTAGCCTGCCTTTTTCTGATGTGCCAGATTCTCTTTTTCTGGGCATAGGGAGTCGGAGGGGCGCTGGGCAGGGGGTTTGTGGGGGTCTCTGGGTGGTGCGGCACTGGGCGTAGGGAGCCAGAGGGGTGCCGGGCAGGGGGTTTGTGGGGGTCTCTGGGTGGTGCGGCGCTGGGCGTAGGGAGCCGGAGGGGTGCTGGGCAGGGGGTAGCATGGTGCAGCATGAGCCCGCCCCCAAGGGGAAGAAGCACGATGGCAGTGCAGGGCTGGGCTGGACAGTGTGGGTCTGGCAGCTCCTGGTTTGTAAACAGTGCCCTTGTACTGGGCTGGGTGGAGTGGGGCTGTCCCTGCCGTGCCATGACCCATGTCCCGTTGCCCCCGGCCAACCCCTCGCTCTGAGGACTCTGCCCCTCTGCCCCATGTCCCCATTTCCCCCATGGGGACCCACAAGTATGTTTAGCACCGGGCCCACAAAAGGTTAATCCAGCCCTGTTTGGGGTGCAGGCTCTGGGATGGAGTTGGGGGGGTGGAAGGGTTGCAGGCTATGGGGAGGTTGAGTGAGGGGTGCAGGCTCTGAGCTGGGGCAGGGGATGGGGGTGCAGAGGGGGTGCGGACACACGGGCTCGGGGGGAGTTGGGGGGCAGGAGGGTTGCAGGCTATGGGGAGGTTGAGTGAGGGGGGCAGGCTCTGAGCTGGGGCAGGGGATGGGGTGCAGGGGGTGTGTGGACACGCAGGCTCTGGGAGGGAGTTGGGGGGCGGGAGGGTTGCAGGCTATGGGGAGGTTGAGTGAGGGGTGCAGGCTCTGAGCTGGGTCAGCGGTGGGGCTGCAGGGGGGGAGCGGACACGTGGGTTCTGGGAGGGAGTTGGGGGGCGGGAGGGTTGCAGGCTATGGGGAGGTTGAGTGAGGTGGGCAGGCTCTGAGCTGGGGCAGGGGATGGGGGTGCAGGGGGGTGCGGACATGCGGGCTCGGGGAGGGAGTTGGGGGACAGGAGGGTTGCAGGCTATGGGGAGATTGAGTAAGGGGTGCAGGCTCTGAGCTGGGGCAGGGGATGGGGGTGCAGGGGGGGTGCGGACACGGGGGCTCTGGGAGGGAGTTGGGGGCGGGAGGGTTGCAGGCTATGGGGAGGTTGAGTGAGGGGGGCAGGCTCTGAGCTGGGGCAGGGGATGGGGGTGCGGGGGGGTGCGGACACGG
The DNA here is from genome assembly GCF_020497125.1 of Mauremys mutica. Taxonomy (NCBI): domain Eukaryota; kingdom Metazoa; phylum Chordata; order Testudines; family Geoemydidae; genus Mauremys; species Mauremys mutica. Next base: position 133,086,808 of record NC_059077.1, read on the forward strand.
GGGCTCTGGGGGGGAGTTGGGGGCGGGGGGGGTGCAGGCTATGGGGAGGTTGAGTGAGGGGGGCAGGCTCTGAGCTGGGGCAGGGGATGGGGGTGCAGGGGGGTGCGGACATGCGGGCACTGGGGGAGTTGGGGGGCGGGAGGGTTGCAGGCTGTGGGGAGGGTGAGTGAGGGGGGCAGGCTCTGAGCTGGGGCAGGGGATGGGGTGCAGGGGGGGTGCGGACACACGGGCTCGGGGGGGGAGTTGGGGGCGGGAGGGGTGCAGGCTATGGGGAGGTTGAGTGAGGGGGGCAGGCTCTGAGCTGGGGCAGGGGATGGGGTGCAGGGGGGGTGCAGACACGCGGGCTCTGGGAGGGAGTTGGGGGGCAGGAGGGTTGCAGGCCATGGGAGGTTGAGTGAGGGGGGCAGGCTCTGAGCTGGGGCAGGGGATGGGGGTGCAGGGGGGTGCAGACACGCGGGCTCGGGGGGGGAGTTGGGGGGCAGGAGGGGTGCAGGCTATGAGGAGGTTGAGTGAGGGGGGCAGGCTCTGAGCTGGGGCAGGGGAGGGGGTGCAGGGGGGGTGCAGACACACGGGCTCTGGGAGGGAGTTGGGGGGCAGGAGGGTTGCAGGCTATGGGGAGGTTGAGTGAGGGGGGCAGGCTCTGAGCTGGGGCAGGGGATGGGGGTGCAGGGGGTGCGGACACGTGGGCTGGGGGGGGGAGTTGGCAGCTCGGCGCTGCACCAGGGGAAGGGGCTGCGGGGGTTTCACACGGACACTGACACTTTCCCACAGTCCCAGGGCGGGAGGCAGAGCCGGGGGGGGGGCGGGGGGGGTCTGGCCGGTGTGTCCCGCACTCGGGCTCCCGGCCGGAGCAGGGGCCGCCCCACAGCGCTGGCACAGACCGAGCGGCGCTGCGGGGTCGGAGCTCGGACGGGCGGGGGGGGGGGCGGTGCCTGGAGCCCCGGGACCCCGCCCCCCCCCCCGGGCTGACACGCGGCAGAACCGAGACAGCCGGTCCCCCCCCCGCCCGACCCCCCCAGACCTGCGCGCGCAGCGGGGGGCTCGGCCCGAGGGGCCCCTGTTCCCCCCTCCCCCCAAACGGGGGTTTGTCCCCGCACAGGGTCTGGCAGCGGCTCCCCGCCCATTTCCCCCCCACCGCCACCGGCCAGTGAATTTCTGCCCCGCTCAGCCCCGCTGCGATTCGCCCCCCGGTGCTTTTCACCCCCCCGGGGAGCGGGCAGCGAAGCGCCGGGAGCGGTGAGGGCAGAGAGCGGGCAGCGGCCACAGCGGCGGTTACTGCGCAGGCTCCATGCGGCTGCGCATGCTCAATGCAGCCCAAGCAGCGAATCCGGAGCGGTGGCTGTTTCTGTCGCTACACCTGACCCGTCACGTGACTCCTTCCCCCCCTGTCCCCCGCAGGGTGCGTCACTTCCCAGTTCTAGGGCTGTTTTGGGCACTGAAGGTCTCTGCCACCCTGGTGTTTTAGGCACTGGTGCAAACCCTTAGTACAGACAGAATTTACACTAGTGCACTCTGATTGGTACTGGTGCACCATGTCCCTGTTTGAAGGCTTGCAGGGGATAGGGGAGGGGGAGCAGTGACCTCCCAGAGGCCTGGGGCTGGCTGAACAGTGCAGCTGGTAAGGGAGGGGCAGCAGTGAGTGCTGGAGGTATGAGCCAGGAGCACAGCCCCACAGGGCTGGACACTGACTTCTCCTGACCCATGACCCACACACCCAGCTGTGTGCAGGGACCGCAGCTGAGCTGCCTGCCAAGACAGCCTGTGCATCCATGGACAAACCACCTCTTCCTGCAGCCTAATACAATGGGGTCTGGGGACCTTTCCAAGCTGCGGGTGACGGGGCTCTGGCGTTACCGGGGTCTGTTCCTGGCTCTGTCCCTGACCTGCTTGGTGACCTGGGGGAAGTCACAGCCCCTCTCTGTTTTCCTCCTCCCCATTGTCTGCTTGGATTGTGATCTCTTTGGGGCAAGGACTGTCCCTCTCTGTCTGTGCAGTGCCCAGCACAATGGGGCTGCTGATCTCAGTCAGGTTCTCTGCCATGTGCTGCACAATGGGGCCCTGATCTCCATCAGTGTCTGTGCAACGCAAGGCACAGCTTATAGACTCACAGACTTTAAGGCAGAAGGTAGAGGTGTATTTCAGATGAGGTCTCATCGGTGCCTTGTATAACAGCACTAACCCTTTCATGTATAGCTCAGTGGTTTGAGTATTGGCCTGCTAAACCCAGGGTTGTGAGTTCAATCCTTGAGGGGGCCATTTAGGGATCTGGGGCAAAAATCTGACAGGGGATTGGTCCTGCTTTGAGCAGGGGGTGGGACTAGATGATCTACTGAGGTCCCTTCCAACCCTAATAATCTATGATTCTATGTGTCTGCTGGAAATACCTCACCTGATGTATCCTAGGACTGCATTAACCTATTTCACGGCTGCATCACATTGGCAGCTCATAATTATCCTGTGATCAACCAGTCTCCTCCTCTGTCACTTCCAATTGACAAATCCCCAGCTTATTGCAAAATTATGCACTTGGGGACTAACAAGTCGAATTTGTGCGCTATTGATTTTCATCCCATTTCTATTACTCCAGCTTTCAAGGACATGCAGATTTTCTTGTATGATTTTCCTGTCCTCCTCCATATTGGCAATCCCTCCCGGCTCTGTGTCCCACTCCCACTTCTTGTGCCAAGATCACTAATAAAAGTGTTGAGACTGGTCCCAAGACTGATCCGAGGAACTGCATTAGTAACTCTCTCCAGCCTGACAACTCACCGTTCAATATGACCCCCTTGTAGACTCCCCTTTAACCAATTCTTTATTGACCTTTCGGTTCTCATATTAATCCCCATAGTCTCCAATTTAACAAATAGTTTCCCATGTGGAACTGTATCAAAAGCTTTACTGACGTCCAGATCAGGTTTCTGTGGCACAATCTACCTTTTGTAACACCATGTTTTATGTACTTATAGTGCTGAAGGCTGAGAGGAACTGTTAGCAGTAGGCTGAGAATGGCCATGTGGAGGTAGGGGAGGGGATGGCAGATAGTGGGGAGGCAGGAGGATGCGGCATTGGAGGTGTATCTGGGATTGTGTTTTGTAGGAGTCCATGTCTCTGCTCCCTGTGGCCGTGGCTCGTTCCGTACCAAAGCAGGACGTCAGCAGAGCAGACGCACACACCGTAGCTCTGCCTGGAACTCGCAGAGTTCACTGCCAGACGGGCTGGGCGATTTTTCAGGGACCCAGCTTGATATGCCTGGCTGGGGTGGGTTCAGTTGGGCGGGGGTCTGGGGCTCTGATAGTTTGCGATGTTCCTTTTTGCATAGTCAGTTCTTTCCATTTATTGTTTTACCCCCACCTATGCCAGGTGCTGCTCTCTTCGTAACTTGCTTCAGTTATTTCACTTCCAGTTTTTAAATGGGATCTAAGAATTGCAAAGCTGAATGAAAGATAAACAAACAGAACCATTTGAATGTCAGCCCAGAGCTGGTAGAATGGTACCTAGTGCGGTCGGCTGTAATGACCGGGTTCCCTACAGCGTTTTCTGGTGGGGCGGATAAAGCAACGTCAAAGAGCCAAATGCGCGTTTGAGGGCGAAAGGGCTCATCAGATGTTTGCTCTCTAAGGAGCATGTCACCGGCCAGGGCCTGCAGTCTGTCAGGAGAGGTGCGCTGGGGTGTATTTAGGAATCTGAAAATAAAAGGTGAAGACGGCTGGTTCACAATATCCAATGAAATCTTGCAAACAATTATACAAATGGATCCTACTGCTGTTAAAACAACATGGTATTAATACTGATTCAAAACTGACATTAAAATTAGGAGAGGAATGCATGAGAAATGAACTGACACCTACTTACCATTTCTTAATGCCTAAAATGTTGACACTCCCTCACAGCATCTTTTTTTCAAAGCGATGCACAGCACACAGTCAAGTTAATGAATGGAAGCACACCCATTATTGACTGCTTTGTGCTGCATGAGCATCTGATTAAACACCTAATTACAACTGTACCACTGTAAGTGGAAATGCATCAACCCAGCTTAGCTCCAAGGTGTTTAGATGGGAATGAAAAGTTTCTAAATTAAATACATGGCAGAATGGTTAATGGGGAAAATACACTGAAGTGCCTCTACCCAGTCCTGTTGACTTCTTCTCCCAACCCTCCATGAGTTTTGGCCTCTTGGTCAACTCAGCTCCCAGTCCCCCATCAGCTGTGCCCTCTCCCAACCTAACCCATTTCTACTGCAATTCTTCACCCTCCTCATCCAGGCAGGGGGTTGGCGCTGCAGCCCCTAAGGTACCTGCGTTAATCACTGTCTCTCATACTGGGGCTATTTAGATTTCAGGGAACGATTTATCAGAGTTACTGACTCTGGGAGGTGGGAGAGAGGAGAGGCTGAGAGAGTGTTTGCTCTTACGGCCACGTTCAACTCTGGTAGCCTCCATGTTACCTCATCCTCCACCCTCCCCCATGTGTCTCTGCTCATGTCAGTGTCTCCTGATCATAATGCCACTGGCTTCAGCAGAGCTCCCAGACAGGAGCTACATCACGAGGGGGTTACAGTACTGAGAGTGAAATGCATCACAGGGAGAGTGTAATTATCCTGAAGTGAAACATTCCAGTCTAGGAAGTGAAAGACTTCAAGTACTTCATTACTTAAAATTATGCTTGAAAGGATTGGATTTTTATGAATAAATTGCAGTAAATGTTAATTTCACTGTACACACACACGGATGAAAAAATATTGATATAGGTAATATACAGAAATGCTTCTGGAGAAAGTGGGGTTTGATTTAAGGATATTTACACTGTATATTTTGGGTGTGACATTGACAATTTCTCTTTGAACAGTTATATGATTTGGCTTTTGGAATCTCAACAGTTACTGTTATTAAATAATTGTTGTCTGATGACCCCCATAACTTCCCACAGCGCTGAACATTGAAATTGTAAACATTGCAAAAAGGGCTTAAAAATAAATATCGCTATCTATTGAAATTAAAAGAAAGAAATAGACACAATGAATTTTGTCAAACCCACTTAACAACAATTGCAATATGCTAGGGGATGGAAATTCACAACTAAGGCACCAACCTTAATTCTGCCCTGTAGTGACACCAGGCAATTGCCGTAGGGCTACGAATTAGGCATTTTAGTGTATATCGTTCCAGATTACGAATCGGTATGATCTAAAGACACATGAGATCTTTTCCTCAGGATATCACCGTCACTGGGTTGTTTCTCTTAGTGGTAATTCCCAGAAGTGAACAGATTAGTAACATTATCAGTTATGAAGTGGCCATTTCAGATTCCTCGGGAGTGTCTGTTATTTTGCACTAGGGGCGTGGTCCTTGGAAAGACGGAACCTTGGTTTCATTTTAACTTCTCCATGCTCAGCAGCTTCTGGAATTTGGTTCAAAGTATTTACGTTTCCCTGCCCTGTTCTTAAAAGTGCTGCTTTAGAAAGTGGAGAAGGGCAGGAACTGACTGCAGGATCAGTAGCCGAGTCCCTTAGATATTTATAGCTCATCGGAAGGAGGACGGGGATTGGTGGGTGTCTGGGGATTTAATAATAAACACACAAATATCATTGTTCTTAGTTAATTTTCATCTTCTAATTCCCATAACCCACTAATTATCCCTGGCTGCCCCCGGCAGTCTGGGGAGGGAGAACTAGTCAACTCCTGTGGCCAGTGTGGAACCGAAGGCACAAGGAGCTTTCAGTGGCTGACTCAAAGTCACCCAGAGTGAAATTCACTTCACTGGGTAAAGCCCTAGTTGCTGAGCTCTGCAGAGGGGTGGGGAGGTGAATTCCATCCCCCATTCTTGGGCATAGACCCCCCTCCAATTCTCACCCTGATCTCAGACACTACCCCACCTTCCCCTGCAGTGATGGACCCACTTGATGCTGCCAGAGCCATCTGCCATGTGAGCTAGAGAGGACAGAGGCCCAGCTCTAGAACTGCTCCCCCTGCCCCCAGCCCCCAAGCTGTGCTAGAGTTGCCCTGACTTTCCAATCTGCAGATCAGTCTGGGTGTCCCCAGCCCATGCACCCACCACACACAATCTTTGTCACAACAAACATCCCAGGATTGGGAAAGACCATCTGGGGCTGGCTGCAGTCTCCCGTTGCTGCTGTGAGGGGAATGGGGTGGTCCCTCATATTGGATACAAACATACCCGGGGCAGAAGGGAAATGTAGTTTCTTCCAGGGGGTTGAAATGTTTGGTTTAGAGTCCTGAGCTCTGTCTTCCTGTTTGTCTCCTCCTGCCACTTTCAGATCTCTTGGAGAGACAAGGTGGGGGGGTAATTGTTTTAGAACCAATTAAAAATACCTCTTTGCTATCCTGGGACCAACATGGGTACAACAACTTTCCCCTTTGTACCCCCTCCCCATCTCACCTCCCCCTCAGCTGAGACTGTCCCATGTGGTAGGAAAATAAGGGTTCAGTCCTGTCACTGGATTGGGTCTTGTCAGCACTAACGGGAGTGAAAGCCTGTGTGCATTAATGACAGCAGCAGCTCTGGGACTCGACACATAGGGAGAAGAGATGGGAGTGAGCAGGTTGTGTTTGTGCCAGGTGTGAGTTACTCATGTGGGAATTCTGCACCGCTGCGTACACACAGAATTCACGTCCAGCGCAGAATTTCTTTTTTTTTGGCTTGAAGAAGATACGTTCTGCCTGAGAAGTGCTGCAGTTTTGCCTTTCACCCACCAGAGGCCCCTGTGGCACCAGAACAGGCAGCAGCCAGCTGGGTTCATCTTGGTGGGAATTTGTTGCCCCGAGTTATACCCCAAATGGGAGGAGAGTTAGTGGGTGCAACTCGGGAGAGCCCTGAGACACGGCCGCCGCTGGGGGTGGGGACAGGGGGGTCATTCTCGACTCGCAAGAGGGTGTGGAAAGGGCACAGGAGGAGCAAGTGTCCCCTATGGAGACTGCCCAGCCCCAGGTTATCCAGTCCCAGACGCTTCTTCCCCCACCATGCCCCAAACCTCTTCACCCCTCGACCCATCAGTTGCCAGGCTTCCCTCGCTGCGAGCCCTTCCTGACTGCAGAGACCCTCTGAGCCAGTCGTGTGTCAGGGCTCAGCCCTCTGGCCGCGTCCTCAGGGCACTTTCTTCCTCTCTCAGGGCACCGTGCCACAAGGGGCCCCACAAATCTACATTGCTCAGGCTTTGGCTTCAGCCCCGGGTGGTGGGGCTCAGGGCCCTGGACTTCAGCCCCATGCGCTGGGACTGGAGCTTTCTGCCCTGGGCCTCAGTGAGTCTAATGCTGCCCTTGCTTGGCCCCTGCCCTGAAACCTGCTAGTGGCCCCCAGGGGGCCCAGGACCCCTGGTTGAGAACCACTGCCTTACCCCACGAATCACAGCAATGTTCAGGTTACTGCCAGTCATAGAATATCAGGGTTGGAAGGAACCTCAGGAGGTATCTAGTCCAACCCCCTGCTCAAAGCAGGACCAATCCCCAACTAAATCATCCCAGCCAGGGCTTTGTCAAGCCTGACCTCATGCCAAAGGACCAGTCACTTACTGAGGTCAATTGAATCTTAGATCTCACAACAAAGACAATACTTGTAGCCAGTCCTGTACTAACCTGTATTAAGACTTATTTAAAAGGAAAGGAGAGTTGTTTACGAAGTTAAAGCAGGTAATCCTATAGATGCAGACAAGTTACAGTCTTAAATTTCAAAAGGTAATAGAAGTTTCTCTAATAAGCAAGCTCTGCATATTCTTTAGGACTAACCCAGGCTAATCAGCTGGGGATCTCGTGCTTATGCCTAGAAACTCCCCCCACCCCCTGAGTCCAAGCAGCATACAGATAATCAATTCCTTCTGTATGGGGTTTTTTATCCCCTTCCTGCCATGTGCTCTGAGCTGCAAAGTCAGCTAATGGGAAGTCAAGAGCACAACAACAGTCTTGTCGTCTTTAACATCCCATAATAGTCTATCTGGTGTTGATGAACCTTTCCTGCCAGGCAGGGTGTAATGCATTCGGTTGCCAGTCAGCACTTCACCTAGGTAAAGTCTCTCTCCTGTCTGGTGATTTACAGAGCCACAGAGGCTCACAATGCAACTAGTCAGATGTTAACCCAGACAGCAACTCACAAGCATTCAATGAAGTGTAAACGCATTCTTATAATCCTAATACTAACACAGGTGAGTCAGACTGATTCCAGCGATGCTTTTGACCCTGTTCAGTGAAGACATGGGGGCTTTTGCAAGAGCTAACACCTCATCTGCCAGTGTCACAGGCAGGCTGGGCAGGGATGGTGTCTCTAGCCTCTGTTTGCCAGAAGCTGGGAATGGGTGACGGGGTGGATCACTGGATGATTCCCTGTTCTGGTCATTGCCTCTGAAGCACCTGGCATTAGCCACTGAGCTAGATGGACCATTGCTCTGATGCAGTGGGCAGCTCTTATGTTCTTATGTTCACAGTCTGTATGAGGAGTATCTACTCATTGGGACTCACTGCGGAGCCACAGAAAGAAACAAGATGTGCTGAGGCAAGAAGGCCCAGTCTCAGAGCCCCCGGGGTCACACTTGCCAAAGGCTAAAACTAGGCCCAGCCCATGAAGGGGGCACTGCCAGGAGAGCCTGAATAAAGGCTGGAGCATCAAACAACTTAGTTAACCTGAGAGAGCTGCCTTGGGAACAATGACAGGGAGAATCCCCAGAGTGACTCCTCTGGCCTTTGGTTCTTAGAATCATAGAACTGGAAGGGACCTCGAGAGGTCATCTAGGCCAGTCCCCTGCACTCAAGGCAGGACTCAGTATTATCTAGACAATCCCTGACAGGTGTTTGTCCAGCCTGCTCTTAAATATCCCCAGTGATGGAGATTCCACAACCTCCCTAGGCAATTTATTCCAGTGCTTAACCACTCTGACAGTTAGGAAGGTTTTTTTCCTAATCTCCATCCTAAACCGCCCTTGCTGCAATTTAAGCCCATTGCTTCTTGTCCTATCCTCAGAGGTTAAGAAGAAAAATTTTTCTCCGGCATGTTTGTAACAACCTTTTCTGTACTTGAAAACTGTGATCGTCCCCTCTGAGTCTTGCCCAGTTTTTTCAATCTTCCCTCACAGGCCATGTTTTCTAGATCTTTAATCATTTTTGTTGCTCTTCTCTGGACTTTCTCCAATTTGTCCACATCTTTCTTGAAATGTGGCCCCCAGAACTGGACACATTACTCCAGTTGAGACCTAATCAGCGTGGAGTAGAGCGGAAGAATTTCTTCTCGTGTCTTGCTTACAATACTCCTGCTAATACATCCCAAAATACTTGCTTTTTTGCAAGACTGAGTCCTTTTTAGCTTGTGATCTACTAGGACCCCCAGATCCCTTTCCACAGCGCTCCTTCCTAGGCAGTCATTTCCCATTTTGTATGTGTGCAACTGATTGTTCCTTCCTAAATGAAGCACTTTGCATTTGTCCTTATTGAATTTCATCCTATTTACTTCAGACCATTTCTCCACTTTGTCCAGATGATTTTGAATTTCAGTTCTATCCTCCAAAGTCCTTGCAACCCCTCCCAGCTTGGTATCGCCCGCAAACTTGATAACTCTACTGCTGGGAGGGTTTCACCATGTGTCAGAGGGTCACACCCTGGTAGGAGGGGGCTAGGCCTGTACTGGGATAAGGTCACTCTGTGCTTCACAGTGTGGCAGAACCTAGAGTGTCCATTGCCAGGGAAAATGCTGGGGGGAATTGACATGTGGAAAGGACAGAAACCCTGTCTGAATTCTCTCACCTTGTCCTTCTCGCCCTGGCAGGCTACAGAATAACGTCCATGTTTTGCTTCAGATTATCCCCTCCTCCCAGGGGGAAGAAAATGGCTGCACTGGAGCTGGCTCAGGTAAGGGATTCTCAGGGAGCTGGTGGTGGGTTCTGCTTGGAGGGAGAGAAGCAGTAAATTTATAGGATGATGGGAGCCAGTGATGAGCTGCCAAAATATTAACAACAGGTTCCCTCCTCCTCACCTCACGAGGGGGTCATGCCCCCCTACGGGTCGTGCCCCATCCAACCCCCCATGCTCCTTGACACACACCCCCGGGGACCCCTGACCCATCCCCACCCCCATCCCCTGACTGCCCCATCAAACCCCTCCTCTCATTCTTGATGCCCCCCTGGAACCCCTGCCCCATCCAACCACCCCTTCTCTCTGTCCCTGACTGCCCCCCAGCACCTCATCCAACCCCTGCTCCTTCCTGACTGCCCCATGGGACCCTTGCCCCCATTCAACCCCCTTGTACCCTGCCCTCTGACCACCCCGACCCCTATCCAGCCCCCGACAACCCACCAAACACCCCCTCCCTGCTCCCTGCCCCCTTACCACACTGCCTGGAGCCAGGACCGCGACTGGTGACAAAGGACCCGACTCCCCGATCCGGGCTGGAGCCGCTCGGCTGAGACCGCGGCCAGCTCTGCCGGGACCGCGAATGGCGCCGCAGGACCTGACTCCCCGATCCGGGCTGGAGCCGCTCGGCCGGGACCGGTGCTGCAGGGCCCGTGCTGGGCCGGATCGGAGCCACTCGGCCGGGATCAGCCCGAGCCAGGGGTGCTTGGCCGGGACCCGGCTGGGGCGCTCGGCCGGGGCCAGGGGGAGCTGCTCAGATGGAGCCGTACTGGGCCGCGCACACGGTCGCCCCCCCGGCCCGGCTTACCTGCCTGCTGCTTGTTTCAGGCTTCCCGTGAACATCTGATTTGCGGGAAGCAGGGGAGGGGGAGGAGAAGGAGGGCGGAGCGTTCAGAGGAGAGGGGGAGGTGAGCTGGGGCCGGGGGACAGCTGCCCGAGCCTTTGTTAAATTTAAAAGCTTTTTTAGAACCGGTTGTCCTGGAACAACCAGTTCTAAAAAGTTTTCTAAATTTAACTACCAGTTCATGCGACCCAGCTGGAGCTCACCACTGGTGGGAGCTGCTAGAGGTGGTGGGAGGCAGGAAATATCTCAGGTGGAGAAAGGGAGGGGACAGGATGTGACAAACCTGCTGACAATAGTGTACTCTAGGGTGTGATGGGTTGTCACCCCGGGGTGCAGTCTGGGGAGCTTCTGGGAACCGCTGTGCCCTCTAACCCTCAAGCTGGGCTGGCCCTTCTCACGCTGCTTTGCTGGAGATTCAGCCAGCCTCTCCAGGCCCTGTTATCACCCAACACGACAGCAGGTGGCACCATGCACCCAGCTAAGCTACCTGAGTGCTTTACCTGAGCCACTCAAGGAGAGAGAGAAGACAACAGCCAGTTTCCCAGCGATAAGTGTTAGCAAACAGATCAAAGCAGATTACTTAGCAAATAACCAAAAACTCAAACCAAGCCTAACATACTAGATGGATAGAATTTGAATTAGCAATTTCTCACCCTGACTGATGCTCCAAGCAGTCCACCAAGTTTCCATACACAAGCTAGAAATCCCTTAACCCTGGGACCAGCACTTCCCCCACTTCAGTCTTTGTTCCTCAGGTGCTTCCAGGAATTCTCTTGCTTGGGTGTCATAGGTTTATTCCCCACTTTGAACTTTAGCGTTCACAAGATGGGGACCTGCATGGACTCCTCTAAACTAAAATCCTAGTTTAGATCTGGTACAGCTGCCACCAGCCAGGTTTTTTAGTGTCTGGCACACTTCCTGTTCCCCCAAAACTTTCCCTGGGGGACACAGCTTCAAACTCTTTGAATCTCAACACAAAGGGAAATAAACCATTCCCCCCTGCTTCTTCCCTAGTCCTTAGGAGAGATACCTGGATTCAAATTCCTTGAATCAAACAAAGAGGGATTCCTTTTCCCCCTCCCTCCTCCTCTTCCCCTGAAAATCCAAACAAGGGAAGAAATCAATCAGATTCTAAAAAGAAAAGAATTTTATTAAAAGAAAGAAAAAAAAGTACACTCTCTGTAACACCAGGATGGAAAAAGTATTACAGGGTCTGACTTATAAACCTGGAGAGACTTTTCCCCTCCCTCCTCCTCAGAATAATCAAAGTAACAGCAAACAGAAATAAAGATATTCCCCAGCAACACACAATTGCAAATGCAGAAATAAAATTGTAAGACTAATCCGCCTTCTAATACTCACTATACTGATTAGAAGAAGATACTTCAGGAAATTGGAAGAACTTGGATATATATCTGGCCACTCTCAGATCCAAAGAGAGACAAAGACCCCAACAAAGAAACACAGACAAAGCCTTCCCTCCACAGAGATTTGAAATTATCTTGTCCCTTGATTGGTCCCTCTGGTCAGGTGTTCATCAGGTTACTGCTTGTTAACCCTTTACAGGTAAAAGAGACCTTAACCCTTAACTATCTGTTTATGATAGTGGGGAATGAGGCCAAGAGATGATGTCACACCCCACCTTCTGTAGCTTTTCCATATGGCAGGAACCCTTTGTTCCAAACTCAGTTCCCGGTCCAGTTTGTGGAAAAATACAGGTACCAAAATGAAGTTCATTGTCATGTGGTCTGGTCACATGTCTTCGTTGCTGAACCATCAGCACTGTCTGGCTTCTTCATTGTTGTACCTGAGAGGCTCATTGTGGGTGTTACTCAGAGTAAGCACATTTGAAAGACAGATACAGAGTCAATATCCATAACTTCAGACACAAACATGATGCATGCACACAGGTTGGATAATCATATTCAGCAAATCATAACTTTTCCAGTGACACCGTACATGACTCATCTTGTACAAAATGCCTCATGTCCTAATCATATTATAATCCTGCCACTGTGCTGAATATGGGCTGTAGTGTCAGATAGGTCCTAATGTCAAGGCACAAGTGTAGGGAATGAAACTTCCCCTCTTTGTGGAACAGGAAATAACCCTCCACCCAGGGCAGGGAAAACTTTCCAGACTCCCAGTGCTGAAACCTGAACCTACTGACATTTCATTAGTTACCCCGCATCCCCGATCTTTGTGGCAACTGCAAACGTTATCAGTGATGATTTTATATTCTCTTCCAGGTCATGGATAAGAATGTTAAATAGCACAGGGCCAAGATCCAATCCTTACGGGAACCCCCTAGAAAGAAATCCACTCAACCATGGTGTGACGAAGTGGGACTGTTCGTACTGGGGGCTGTGTGCAGTTCTTAAGTATCTAGCAAAGCAAAAGGCCAGTGGAACCGAATGCCTGACACTCCGTCTCCTAGCAACTGATGGCCTGGGCACCTCCCCTGCAAAGGTGCAACCAGAGGTGTTGGAGACAAAGAGGTCAGGTGACCTCCTGGCCCGGGAAAGAAGCAGAGGAGAGAGGAGGGTCTGGAGGGGGTTGGGCAGACTGGAGCTGGCTGGGGAAAGAAGGGAAGCAGAGACAGGGCTCTGATCCCCCAATGGGGGCTGCGGGGCTCCTGGGGCCCCAAGATGGACCTAACCGGGGGGATCCTGTTATCTGTGCCTGCAAGACCCTGTCCTGGACTGTGTTCCTGTCGTCTAAATAAACCTTCTGCTTTACTGGCTGGCTGAGAGTTACTGTGAATCGCAGGAAGCTGGGGGTGCAGGACCCTGACTCCCCCACTCTCCGTGACACATGGTTCCCTATTTAAAATCACAGTTTTTAATCTATTTAATGTATGCCGTGTGTATTTTGTACATTCTAGTCAAAATATTGTGCTGAACCAACTCATATTCCTTCATATATTACATCAGTACTATTAGCTGCAACCAAACTTTTGATCTCATCCAATAAGGATATCCACTTAGTTTAATAGAATCTATTGTGTCTAAACCTTTTTAAGGGATACTAATTACATTACCCTCCTTTCTTTATTAATGAAATCCAGTATCGGCTGCTCCATTCTCTTGCCCAGTATCGATTTCAGACTGACACACTTGTAATTAGCTGCATCATCTCTTTTATAGTTTTTAAATATTGGCACAGCATTAGCTTTATTCCAGTCTTCTGGAATTTCCCAAGTCCTAATTAAAATCAACATTAACAGTCCACCACGCTCCTCCAGCAGGTCTTTCAGAACTCTAGTTATCTGGACCCACTGATTTAAACACGTCTAACTTGAATAGCTGCTGTTTAATGTCTTCGTGAGTTACTTTTGGAATGGAAAGACTGTCAGCGTCAACATCTTGTGATATGAGTTACATCATCTGTTTTTCTCCAAATCCAGGAGAGAAATATTTATTGAACACTTTTACCTCTTCTGCATGATTGTTGATTATTCTGCCATTTACATCTAGTAATGTACCACTACCATTGTTAGGATTAATTTTGTACTTTTAAAAACTTCCTTCTTATTTTCATTGGTTGATCATTGATTTCTGTTAGCTTCCCTTGCCAACTTTCTACAGTTCTGACCTTCGAACTTAGATTCTTTACTATTGACTTCCCTTTTCTTCCATATATTTTATTTGGAGAGTGGTGGGATTCCTACCAGGGAGCCACCAGCAGGGTCCAGAGACAGCCCCATCTCCTATATTAAGCTCTGGCTAGTAGGTATGTGATAAATGTGAAGACCCTGCCTCCGTCTGTCCGCTGGGAGACGCAAAGTTTCTCTCTTTCCACCCTCTGATGCCTCCTGGCTGTTCTAGGCAAGGTGAGGTGGGACTCTGTTAACATGGGCCTCCCGGAGCTTCCATTTACCTGGTGCTGCTGTTCTGTGAGTAGTGGGGCTGTGAGTGGAGCAGCAGGTACTGAGTGTTGGACTCTTTCTCTTTCAGGGGCCGGTGACCTTCGAGGAGGTGGCTGTGTATTTCACCAAGGAGGAATGGGCTCTGCTGGACCCTATTCAGAGAGCCCTCTACAGGGATGTCATGCAGGAGAACTATGGGACGGTGACCTCGCTGGGTAAGGAGTCCTGTCCCCTGGGTTATTAGAAGCTGTGGGGTCTCTAAAGAACCTGAGCAGTAATAACTTTATTCATCATCCAAGTTTGACAAGTTTCTTTGCCCCCTTTTTTTCCTTCTCTCCCATACACTAGCAGGCAGCAGGAAGGGAGGAGGTAATGAGAGATGAGGAGGGAACAGAAGAAGCTCCCAAGGTGCCGGGAGGTGGTGCTAGCTGCCAGTAATGGGAAGAAGGAGAGGGGAGTGTGGAGGAAGGGCAGCCAGGAAGTGGGCTGGGTGGGTCAGTGGGAGGGAGGAGAGGTTTGGGGATCTAGAGCTGTGGGGGATCCCAGACCTTTAATCCCGAATCCCTACCCAAACCTCAGGTAAATCCCAGACTTCAGCATAACCACTCTCACAAAGCCTCAACTTAATATAAGGCCCTGAACTGTAGCAAGCTTAGGCCACGTTTACTAAATCGTATCAGTAAATCGACCACGGCTAGATCGATCTCAGAGCGTCAATCCCGGCTGTAGTGTCGACCTGCCCTTAATAACCCATTTATCTATGTTCACCTCCTTGCCCCTCCACACATGTTCCAAGCTAATAAGCAATTCTCTGATCATGACATCTTACCTCTAGTGAGTATGAAATTGCCCACAAGACGTGAGACTGGGTCATAGATCGTAAAATCAGGTCGGGGTCAACAGGAGTGAGAGTTTGGAGAGAGTCTTGTCCCCCCTCTTCCCATCTGCAGCAGCCACAAGCTGTCTTCCCTCCCGGCTCCTTGGATCTCTGAGCCGGTCCCTCCTGAGGCTGCGTGGCCCAGTTCTTGTTTCTGACCTTCTCCTTTTCCGGAAGAATTAGAGGCTGTTGCTCCTGAATGTTAGTGTGTAATTCCCCAGCCTTCTCCTCCCACTGGGGGAGTTTAATTCTCCCTCCCATTACCCCCGAGTCACTAGATTTCCTAATTCCCCAAAATGTGCTTTTGCGATGTCACAGTTCTGGGGTAGCGAAGCCTTTGACCTGCCTCCATGGTCTGCTCACGGAATGGCCCCTCAGGTATCAGGCCTCCAGCCAGCCCCTCTCTATGGGCAGGGACCCACATGCCTCTCCTTTTTGACCAGTGTGTGAGGATTGCAGCTTGTCCTCCACTGTGTTTACAGTTCCTGTGCGTTGCTGTCTCTCCGGGGGCTGTGAGCAGTTTGTCTGAGACAGAGGTGGGACTTTTGGTGATACTTGTATGATGCCAATACACACCTCAGTTTCCTGCTGTGATTGGTATTGCTATGATTATAAAGAGCAGGAGATGTGAGGTGTTTTCTCACGTAGCTGTCATGGGGTGATATGAATGGGTCATTAAGGACTGGCTGGGAGTAACCTACATCAGTGGAATACCCGACAGAGACAAGGGATGTCACCCAGGGCCGCCCAGAGGATTCAGGGGGCCTGGGGTCTTCGGCGGCGTGTCCCCCTTATCCACTCTGACGCTTTTACCCTGTGTCCCCCTGTAAACGTGGGTGTCCGGGGCTCAACCCTCCCTGGGGAGGAGGGGAGCCACGCCGGCCTTTTACACTGAGCAACAACACAAAGAGACAGTTAGGGGCTCAGGCCTTCTGCTGCAAGGCTGAGCAACAATATACAAGTCAGTGAGGTTAGGGAGGCCCAGGCCCTTTGGTACAGGGGCTGGGCCACAATACAAGTAGTCCAGGACAGGCCCAGGCCCTCTGGTGCAGGGGCTGGGCAGCAATGCAAACAGTTCAGGACAGGCCCAGGCCCTAGGTTAGGGCAGGGCAACAACAGTCAGGGCTCAGGCCCTCTGGTGCAGGGGCTGAGCACTGGGGTGAGGGGGGAGACTGCCACCCACGAGTGGGGTGGCAGGGGGGACGCAGGCCCACCCACTCCACTGCATCCCGGCCCGGGGCCCTAGGCAGCGGCTACCACCGCTGACGGTCAGTGGGGATCCTGACCATAACACACTGACATGGGCATTGGTTGACCTGCAGCCTGACTGGTGTCAGCTGCTCCCGGGCCACTTCCAGTTCCCCCCTCTGGGCCTACCTGGTCCGCGGCGTCTGCTCCCGGGAAGTCCAACAGCATGGGCTCCTCGCAGCCCGGGCTGGGGGGTAGGTCCGGCAGTTCCTCGGGGAAGTCCGGCCAGTTCTGCTCCGGGGGTTCCTTGGGGTAACAGCAAGGGAGAGGTGAGGTCTCCGGTGGTTCCTCCTCATAGGTGGCACGGGGAAGCTCCTGCGGGTCCTCCCAGTAGCGAGTGAGGGGAAGCCAGTCTGGGCAACTGCTCGGGGCCCCAGCTTCCCAGTCCCGAGCCCTCTCTGACTGAGCTCTGGTGGTGGCCGGCTTTTATGCTTCCGGGTCGCCGCCTGACCCTCTGAAGGGTGGGCTCACTGCTCTGGAGCCCCGCCCCTTCCGGTGTCCGGGGCTCAACCCTCCCCGGGGAGGAGGGGAGCCACACCGGCCTGTTACACCCCCTTACCCTCTCTGAAACCGCAGAGCATTTTCCCCGTGTCCCCTGTTCCCCCTCCTGTTTGTATAGTAATATTCTCAGCTATACCTTTGCTTAACCAATCATTGTACTGAAATTTAATTAACCAATCCTAACACATTGAAACATAATTCTCTAACCAATTGTATCCCACTACCCTAATTAACTTACACCTAGCAAAATTAATTGTACAGCAGAGAAAAACAATTAGAGAACCAGACTGATTAACATTGTAAAAGTGGTGGCCATAAAGATAAAACAGTACAGAAATGAGGATTTCACAACCACAAGCATTGAGAAGTGATTTCTTGCCAGACAGGCTGCTGTCAAACTAAGTTTTCTTTAACCATCTTAAGATCTGTTTCTTTATCTGGTGGTGATGGGCACTATCAGGACAGGATCATCTTCCTAACAGCCCAATAGCACCTTATTTCAGTGTGACTGGTTTGGGATGTGAGGATGTGACCCTTCGCTTCCCAGCTTATGGTTGCCCCTGCTGCTTAGCCAAAGGCCTTAGCCTAAGAACAAGGCCTCAGACGGTCACAGTAAGAGAAGGCCCTTACAAATACAGACAGTGATTTTTATTCTTTGTTTTCGTACTCCTGTAAGTAGCTAAGTGATAAAAATACCCCTAAGTTCTTAAACTATAGGCTTTACAGGCAGGCCTGAATATCTCTATTCTAACAGTGGGGTCTACCCCTTCTCCCATTCTGTGTCTGTCTTGTGTATTTAGATTGTAAATTCTTCAGGGCATGGGTCATCTACTGTTCTCTGTTTGTACTTTGCCTGGCACAATGGGGACCCACTGTTAGTTGGTCCTTAGGCACTAAGGTAATGAATATGATTTATAATCATCATAACTCTCCTGCCACTTTGAGCCAAGGAAGCTGGCCTTGGGATGTTACTTCTTAAAAATGAGCTGGGGGTTAAAACCATGGACTATTCTTTGTGACAAGTATCCCACAAATTCCACTGACCTCCCTGGTTTTCTTTGCCTGCAGTAGGGTTTCCAGTTTCCAAACCTGATGTGATCTCCCAGCTGGAACGAGGGGAAGAGCCGTGGGTCCCAGACCTCCAGGGCTCTGAGAAAGAAGTGCTTCCAAGAGCTGCCTGCACAGGTGAGGAATTGGTTAAACCAACTCAACAACTGTGTGGGAATGCAGGAAACATTCAGGATACTCTACAAAAACCCTGTGAGCTCTCCAAGTTCAGGATTGTTCCCTGCAGATGTGGAATCATTATGACAGATGTCACTCATGGCTTCCCTCCTATTCTGACTGACAACTGGCAGCAGGTCCCGCCCCGATCTCTCTTTCTCCTGAGTGTTCTCGTGAGATGCAGACCAAAACTGATCCCTTCCTCTCTTCTCTGGGGAAGGTTTTGGGGAAAATCAGCTCCTGATAGGTTTGATCTCTCCCACACATATTTTGGATTGTTCATCCCTTTTTCCCTTCCTCTCTCTGAGATTTCCTTTCTCTCAGGTGCAGGTAGTGATCTATGTCCGGATTCTCTCCGTCTCCCATCAGGTGATGGGATGGTGAGTCAGAATGAGGAGGAGAAACCCCATCAGGAAGATGCTGAGCAAGGAGAACCACATGGAACTTTATCAGGAAGATCGAAAGGGAATGTTTCCGGGAGTTATGCACTCCCAGAAAAAACAAAAGCCTGTGAGACTCAGGGGAGGTCAGAGGGAAACTTTAGTAGCCACTCAGACCTTATAACAAGCGACAGAATCAACTTGGAAGAGACACGCTACATGTTCCATGAGTGTGGGAAAAGCTTCAATCGGAGCTCTGCCCTTATCACACATCAGACAATCCACACAGGTGAGAAACCTTATGAACGCTCTGAGTGTGGGAAATGCTTCATCGATAGTTCAGCCCTCATCTCACATCAGCAAATCCACACAGGAGAAGAGCCCCACAGATGCTCAGAGTGCGGGAAAATCTTTAGTTGGAGCTCTACCCTGAACATACATCTTAGAATCCACACAGGGGAGAAGCCCTACACATGCTCTGAGTGCGGGAAAAGCTTTAGGCAGAGCTCAAACCTTACCAAACATAGGAAAATCCACACAGGTGAGAAACTTTATGGATGCTCTGAGTGTGGGAAATGTTTCTTTAATCGTTCAGACCACTTCTTACATCACAAAATCACACAGGTGAGAAGCCCTACACATGCTCTGAGTGCGGGAAAAGCTTTAGTCAGAACTCACACCGTATCAGACATCAGATAATCCACATCTGGGAGACACTGTACACGTGCTCTGAGTGTGGGAAAAGCTTCAAGCACAGCTGACATGTTGTCTCACATAGGAGAATCCACATGGGAGAGAGTGTGGGAAAAGCTCTGAGTGCAGGAAAAGCTTCAATCAGAGCTCAAGCCTCATTAGACATCAGAAAATCCACATGAGAGAGAATTGTAATAAATCCCTTGACTAGTGTTGGCCAAAAAAATTTTTTAAATAAATCACATTTGCTAATTCCCACATAGTGATTTTTGCACCATCTTCACCGTGGTCTCTCAGCTCCACCAGATAAGTTGCCTGCTTCTGCCTTTTGCAGCTCACCCTTCTTTGGGGTCAGTCCTGTGATCTTTTCTATCAGCTCCTTTCCTTTTGAGTCGTAGGAGTGTGTGTCCCTCCTGCCAGGAATGTTCATCCCTCCAGGTGGGGGGAGAGAGGTTTGATCCCAACAAGGTACACTGAGGCAAAAACTACCTGTGCCTGACATCCACTAGGGCTGTACATGGCGTTGGCTGCTCAAGTTAGTGATCTTAATGTAAAAAATTGTAGTGCAGATGCTGCCCAGGTGCAGGGGTTGGCATTAGCTTTCCCCTTGACCTGACCTAAACTCCATCACTTTCCCTAGTCTAAACAAACCCTGAGCATCACGGTTATACTGTTCCCCCATTTCAAAGCAATTGTTAGTCATCGAGTTCTCCCTTGGGGAACAAATTATTTCATTCCCAGTTGCTCTGATGTTGCTGCAGGTTGTGCTGGGGAGCAGATGTTTTTATGATCATTTTCCACACTTAAACTATATTGAACTATAACAAAGAGCAGGAACAGGGCAGGGATAGGGGAAAATGTCATTTCCCCCATTGTAACAACAGACGTAGTTAGGGTAAGTCAGAGGGATTCCCTTATTCCCCATCACCATCCTCCTTCAATCCGTGCTAGAGCCTAAGAATCCTTTTCCTTTCCCCCGTTGTGGGATGGGAGACTTCCAAAAGTGCTCCCTGTGCTATAGCACATGGCTAAGCTCAGAGAATAAACCCCAAATAGCCCCTGAGCTTTGCTTTTTGAATTCTGTGTTTCCGATTACTTCAAGCCTGGGTATTGTGATTATTTACCAGTTTCTCTAGCACTGTTCCTACCACTGTTTCTGTAACATTTTTTTTTATGGGACAGGGTTGTTATTCCTTTGCCTAACCCCAACCTGGAAGGCCAGGGTGTGTGTTTTCCCTGGCCCCTCCCCACAGACAAAACTGACAGGGTTGCACCTGCCAGGAGCAAACAAAAAGCCCCACTGGTCACACACACAAAGCAGATAGACACACACAGGACACAGAAGAAACTGAATTATTTGAGCTATCAACATTTCCACTTTCCCACAGCATATTAGTTCTGAAGGTTGTTTTAATTTTTTTTCTTGGAACCAGAACTGGGGAAAGAGACACTGGAGTCAGTGGAATTACAGCAGGAAGGGATAAGTCTCATGATTTGTCACTAACTAAAGGCTTTGTAAACAGAGCGATAATGTTACTGAATGGTCTGGCTAACCCTGCAGTTAGAAACAATCAGCTCTACAGGTGGTAGATTTACAGAGGCTCTGCTGCTGATCATGAAATAAAAGCACATTGCCTTTAAACAGCTGCTACTTCAGTGGGCTTTTCTCTGCCTTTTTGGTCCCCGCTGCAGTCAGTACATTCTAGATATGGGCATGGTGACCTTCCTGAGGATCTTGACAGCTTTAGCCAGCTTCTTGGTGGCTATTTTCCTGCTCACAGCCACTGTTTTCTCATGCCTTGTCCTGGGGGCCCAGCTGCTGGTTGAATGGGAAGGAGCCAAAGTGCTGGTGACTTTAGCCCGCACCAAGTGGCCTTTGCTCGTCAGACTCTTGAACCCCAATTGGATGTGGTTCTTGTTCTTCTGCACAGCACAGCCCTGGAGAGGAGGGATCTGCAAATGTACATTCATATGATCCCTTTGTTTAATTGATGAAAACATAAGCTAGACACTTAGAGGATTGGAACTGATTTCAGCTGATGGGCAGGTTTGCTAGGTTTTTAGGCATTTGGACAGTGAAATGTTGAGTGTTTACATTCATTTCAAGCATCCCTGTATAGTGGAGCTCCTGAACATAATGGAGAATGGAAATGAAAATGTTTTCCTTTTTTATAAAAAATAAAAGAATGAGAGGCTTATTAGAGGACACTTGGATTTGAAGCAAGGACCACTTGATCTGCAGTCAAACACTCTACCACTGAGCTATACCCCCATGAGAGCAGATACTTTCCCCATTGTAGCTGAAGCACATCAGTGATTCCAATAGCAGGGGCAGGTTCTCTCTGGGGCACAGAGATTTTTTGGGGAGTTGGTGGCTCCTTTCTTTCCTCACCCTGGAGTAAACTCAGCCTTTTTATGGACTAACAACAGCAGCTTGAAGAAAGAGGAGAGTGAATATCTCACCCTCAGGGCTGAAGGTGGCCACGTCCCCTCTGTCTGACCGTTGCCATTGCAGAAGAGAAGGTTTCAATGGAGTTGAATGCCCTGGCTCAGACTAGAGACACAGAAAGGTTTTGCTGTTCATGAAACGGCAAAGGAAATTGTGTCTGTATGTGAAACTGAGGAGGGACATGAAATGCCCACAGGGGGGCGCAATGCCCTAAGCTAAGGCAGGAGGGTGAAGGAATGGGGCTGAGGAATGACTGAAGTGGACACACCTGGGATTGAAATGACATTTGTTTGTGTTGGGCAGTGAGAAATGTGACATTAATTCAGATGCAGGGTTGAGGCTTCTTTATCTGCTTGTAGAACGTGAACTTGATTTCCCAGAAGGGAGAAAGGGAAAGTCTGGGGCGGCCGTTAGTCCCTGGCTGGAGCAGTGTATGAAAAAGGCTCCAGAGATGCAGTTGGCAATTACAGGCCACTGAGCCTAACGTCAGTACCAGGCACATTGGGTGGAATTGTAGAGCCCAATGATTAGACACATCGGTGAACGGAATTTGCTGGGTGTAGCGGGTGGTTACCTGCTCCTGCCCTGCGGGGCTTGAAGCGCCCAGGAGAGGGCTGGGGCTGGGGCAAGGAGCCTGGGCTCATTGGGGGAAGCAGGCT
Source organism: Mauremys mutica (assembly GCF_020497125.1). Lineage (NCBI taxonomy): Eukaryota > Metazoa > Chordata > Testudines > Geoemydidae > Mauremys > Mauremys mutica. The sequence continues at coordinate 133,109,399 of NC_059077.1, forward strand.
CAGCTGGGGCCATGCCCCAGTCAGGCCCAGCTGGCCCCTATAAGAGGCTGTGAGCCAGGAGCCCAGTCAGTCTCCCTCTGCTTGTAGCGAGAGAAGGGCCTGGCTGCAGAGACCCAAGCAAGACCCCTAGAGTGGGAGCAGGGCTGGGGAAGGGCCAGAGGAGCTGGGAGCTCTGGCCTGGAAAGCCCCAGGCTGCAGGCCTGACTATAGGCTGAATAGGTGCAGGGCTGCAATGGGGCAGCCCAGGGGGAAGCAGAGGCGGCAGGTCCAAACCCCTTTGCCTGTGATGAGTGGCTCATACTGCAGTCTGCCCCAGTGAATGGGGGCTGGATGGAGACTGGGCAGTAGTCAAGACTGAGGTGACGGGATAGTGGGTGGGGGTTCCCCTGGGAGGGGGAGACCCAGAACTGGGGGGGTACTGCCAGGGGGTACTGCCAGGGTAAAAGGGGCACTGGGGTCCTGGGAGGAACGGGGCAAGCTGCGGTAAGGCGGATCACCAGCCTGCAGAGGGTGCTCTGAGGGCTGGAGAGCTAATTCCCAAGACGACCAGCAGGAGGTGCCGCCGGGTGAGTCTGCCCCCGCTTACATTGGGGAAGAATGAACATGGTTTTTGTAAAGGAAAATCATGCCTCACGAATCTACTATAATTCTTTGAGGGAGTCAACAAGCATGTGGCTAAAGGTGATCCCGTGGATATAGTATACTTAGGTTTTCAGAAAACCTTTGACAAGGTCTCTCCCCAAAGGCTCTGAAGCAAAATGGGATAAGATGGAAGGTCCTCTCTGGGATAGGTAACTGGTTCAAAGGCAAGAAAGAAAGGGACGGATTTTCAGAATCGAGAGAGGTAAATAGTGGTGTCCCCCTGGGGTCTGTACTGGGACCAGCACTGTTCAACATACTCCTAAGTGATCTGGAAAAAGGGGTAAACAGTGAGGTGGAAACATTTGCAGATGATACAAACCAAGTCAAATTAGTTATGTCCAAAAGAGAGTGCAAAGTGTGACAAAGGGATCTCACCAAACTGAGTGACTGGGCAGCAAAAAGGCAGGTGAAATTCAATGTGGATCAATGCAAAGTAATGCACATGGGAAAACATGATCCCAATTCTACATCTAAACTGATGGGGTCTAAATTAGCTCTTACAACTTAAGAAAGAGATCTTGGAGTCACTGTGGATACTTCTCTGAAAACATCTACTCAATGTGCATCGGCAGTCAAAAAAGCCAACAAAATGTCGGGAAGTCATTAGGAAAGGGATGGCTAGCAAGACAGAAATATAATATTGCCTGTCTATAAATCTGTGTTATGCCCACATCTTGAATACTGGAGCTGGTCCCCCATCTCAGAAAGATATATCGGAATTGGGAAAGGTACAGAAAAGGGCAACCAAAATGATTAGGGGTCTTGAACAGCTTCCATGTGAGGTGAGATTAATAAGACAGAGGAGTTTTCGGCTTGGAAAAGAGATGACTAAGGGGGAGGCTAGGATAGAGGTCTATAAAATGATGACAGGTTTGGAGAAAGTAAATAAGGAAGTATCAGAGGGGTAGCCGTGTTAGTCTGGATCTGTAGGGAAGTGCTATTTACTCCTCATAACACAAGAAGTAGGGGTCCTCCAGTGAAATGAATAGGCAGCAGGTTTAAAACAAACCAAAGGAAGTATTTCTTCACCCAACACACAGTCAACCTGGGGAAACTTTGCCAGAGGATGCTGTGAGGGCCAAGACTATAACAGGGTCCACCAAAGAACTAGATAAGTTGATGGAGCATGGGTCCATCCTTGGCTATTAGCCAGGATGGGCAGGGATACAAAACCATGCCCTTGAAGTGTCCCCAGCCTCTGTTTGCCGGAAGCTGGGAATGGGCGACGGGATGGATCGCTTGATGATTCCCTGTTCTGTTGATTCTCTCGCGGGCACCTGGCATTGACCACTGTGGGAGGACAGGATTCTGGGCTGGCTAGACCATTGGTCTGATCCAGTATGGCCGTTCTGATGACCAATAGAGGGCAGTCCCCACCAGCAATATGTATATTTGGTGCACTGAAAGGGCCAACTTTCCAAAGCTGACCCAAAGGTTTAGTAAAAGTGTTTTGGAGAAAAACACTAAACAGAACAATGCGAATGAAAACTGGGAGCTATTGTTTAAGGAGCTTGTTAGATGGGGCATAAGCCCCATTGCCTAATTAGCTGAGCTTGCAATGGCCTTCCACTCAACTCCCTGACATTTCTCCGTCTGCAAATGTGGTAACTGTTTTAAAACCTAGATCCAATCAATTACAACACGTCAGGGAAGATTCTAGGCATCAATGATCTGATCATTGGGTTGATGGAGGTAAACAAGAGATTCCCATAAGGCTCCCTCCCTCCCTCTTCCCAAGAGCCACCCTTATCCTCTCTCCCCTTTCTGCTCCCGCATCCTCTGCAAACTTTCGAAGACAGATGTCTTGTGATGGCCTTTGCTCATGGGGATGTTGCCTAATGGTCAGGGTTTCAGTCCTTCGGGGTGGAAGGACGCAGCAGATGGCAGGTGAGCCCAGGGCTCCCCATGGGCTCTGGCCCAGGCCACTTTGAGGGCAACACTTCCTACCAACCCGCTATTGTCCAAAGTTTGCAGTTTGTCACAGGAAGCTCTGAACGGTGTCAGCTCACTGCTTGGCACCTCTTTGTGGCTGGGTATGGCATGGCAGCTCTCTTCTTCTTGGGATGGCAGCTCTGTCTGTTACGCTGACAGATCCGGGTCAGTGACTTGTCGGTGGGTGGGATCGAACTGGGAACTCAGGAGCTTAGTGCATGGGCCTCCACAACATGAACTAAAAGCCACCTGGCTGCTAGCTAAGACTGTAGAGAAGACTTGTTTTATCTCTCCCTCTAAGTGATCTTGGTGCCACTAGCTGGGACACACCACCACAGCCTGGAGGTGTGTGGGTTACATACTGTGAGTTATTGGCTTTAATGAAGGTAAAGTGACACACCTGCAATGGAGACTCCAAGCATTGCTGTCACGGAGGTGGGGAACCCAGCGCCCTGGAGCTCGGCCTGGTACGGAGTCAAAAAGCAAACAGAAAGCATGCTCATATTTATATAAACAGCAGCAAGCCAGCTCATACATAATGCAATAAGGACTTTCCACCCTCTGGGGCCGTCCCCTTGGCCAACAGCTTAGGGGCTTTCCACGCAGCGGTTACAGCCGGTTATGGCAGGCTGGAACTGGCATGCCGTGTCCTACAATGACCGGGTGCTGAGAAAGTGAAACTGCCTAAGCTAGGCCGTAACAAAATCTTCCGTGGTTCCCTATCCTCCTACACCCCCTGAAACAATCCCCCCACAAGTGCCGCCCACCCCGTGGAAACAAACCCTCCTTCCCCAGCACTGTCCCGCCAAAACAGCGGTAATGAACCTTGCTAATATGTCATAGGGGGCCCCTAAGGTAGTATAGTTAAGGTAAAAGAAAAATGTTTTTTTGCTAGAAATAGAATAAGATCTTCCCCCCACTTGGTAATCAGTTGCCCTGTGGTGTGAATGAGGTGGGACTGAGGAGGGCGTGGAAGGCAGCACCTCCAGACAGCTGCACCCCTTGGAGAGGGGCTGGGAGCCAGACCAGATCAGCAGAACAGGTCAGCCAGCGACTCCTCGCTCGCCTCCTCAGTCCCCCGCTGCCTGCTCACCAGCCCCTCCCACTCACCTCCTCAGCCCCCCGTTCCGTGCCGCCGGCTCACCCGCCCACTCCCCTCAGTCCCCCACCCCCCACGGCTCACCTGCCTGCCCGCCCACTCGCCTCCTCACCTCTCCTCCCCCACCGCCAGCTCACCTGACCCCCCGCCAATGCCCACCCGCTTGCCTCCTCAGACCCCCACTCCCCCTGGCTCACCTGCCCCCCAGCTCACCTCCATTCCCCCCTCCCCGGCTCGCATACTGATCCCCCACCACTGCCCGCCCGCTCACCTCCTCAGCTCTCTTCCCCCACTGCCAGCTCACCTGACCCCCCCCCCCCGGGTTACCTGCTGCAGTGCGGGGAGCTCCCCTGCCCCAGCTCACCTCGTCTCCGTCTCCACCTTGCTGGGCCTGAGCGCGAAGCCGCCACATGGCTTCTCTTCCCTCCACGGCTTCCTGCGCGCACAGCTGATTAGCAGGGGGAGGGGGGAAAGCGAGGCGGGGCATTCAGGGGAGGAGGCGGAGTGGAGGTGAGCTGGGGCCAGCCACCGGCTCACCTGCCCTCTCGCCACTGCCTGCCCCCTCACTTCCTCAGCCCCCCTACCCTGACCTTCTATTGTGCCATACAGGAGGCCTGTGATACGCAGGGGGTCAGATTAGATGCTCTAATGGTCTCTTCCGGCCATAAAGTCGACTCATTTCTGAAAATCTGAGTGTAGCATTGGGAGCAGCGTCTGATGTTTCCCTGTCTAGCCGGCTTGCTGCCTAGAACGAACGCTCCTTGAGTGGGGTGATCCACAGGGAGTAGCTCAAACCTGCAAAGTGCCTGGCCAGGGGCAGGACATTAGCCCAGCAAGGGAGGGGTGTGGCAGTGACATCACAAAGGCCTTTTGCAGGACCTCAGCCTATTGGTCCAAGGTGGTGGGGAGGTGGTGACCTCACAGAGAGATGCTGACATCAGCCAGGCAGGACCGGGGCGAGGGGCCAGGGAAACCTCAGAGACCCCTGTGGCTTTGCTGCAGCAAGTCTCCTTCTCCAGGTCTCTCTTTGAGGACTGAGGGAGTATTCGGGTTCAGATACGTGAGCGCCAGGAGGAACCTCTTTCGAGTTTTCTCCTTCCCTTGTAGTGATTTTAGTAGAAAACAGCCGTCCCTGTTTAGAAGGTAAGAGCCTCCTGGAGGTTTGAAACCTGTTCAGTCTGATCCATCTGGTGAGAGTTGAATTCTGGGCATGGAAAACACGAGCTTAAGGAGGCAGAATTTTATTGCACACCGGGGATTTTGTCCCTTAGAATCACTAGGGACATTAGGGTTTGTCCTTTTTGTTTCACCTTTTCCTCCATCCATCTCTCCCTCCTTTCTCTTCGTCTCTTGCTTCTTTTGTCCTTTCTCCTGTTCCCCTCCCAATACCAGGAGGGGGCGGGGGGTGTTGCGGGGGAGTGCTCTGCAGCTCCCACTGTGGGAGAGCCACCCAAAAATGTGGGGCTGAAATAATCCTCGGGCAGTGATCCCCACCAGTGACCTGGGCCATCCTTTGGCCTCTCTGGTGAGAACCTTCAGCCTCAGTCTCTACCCTGATTGGCTGAGCAGGGGGTTATTGACAGGGAGGAGACTCAGGTCCTTGTTGGTCTCTTTTAAGACCAAGGAAATAAATCAGAACCAGTTCTATGTTTGATGAATTTTGCTGCTTCTCTACATTAATGGTCTCTGAGCAGTTCATGATTCTCTCTGACATTGCAGTTCTCCTCAAATACTTGCTGAATAATTCCTGTGCACTGTTGTTGGTCTGGAGCTCATGTGAGAGCACTTTATTCAGGTCATTCAGTGTCTGAAATTCAAGATCCGATGGTTAGTTTGAAAATCAGGGCTCTTGGGTCCTATTCCCAACTCTGCCCCTGCCTGGCCGTGTGACCTAAGACAAGTCAATTCTCCTTTCTCAGCCTTAGCTTCTCCCTCTTTCAAGTAGGGATAATAATGATCCGCTCCTACCTAGCTCAACACACTCACTCTTCCCCAACACACACACTGTCTCTCCCCACACACACACAGTCTCCACACCACAGTTGAAAAGCAGCTGGTAATCTAGTAAGAGGCCCATGGAACGGTGGGATAGAGAAACCTGCATCATGTGATGCTGTACCAGCCCGGGAGGCATTGCAAACCCTTCCCAAAACACCCTGCAGCCAGTTGCACAGTGGGATAGTTACCCACAGTGCACTGCTCTCTCTTGCCATCCAAGAACTGCTAGCATGGATGTGCTCTGGGGACACAAGGGGCATAGGGAGGACATTCAATAGCTGTTTAGTTAAAACACTTTAACTAAAGCAGCAATGCCAGGGGGTTGGTGGCTCCTTTCTTTCCTCACCCTGGAGTAAACTCAGCTTTTTATTCCATTCTTGATGTTTCATGGAATAACAACAGACGACCGAAGAAAGACGTGGACAGGGCAGGTCTCAGGGGAGAGGCAGAGAGGTGTGGGTGGTGGGCAGGGTGGGTTGCAGGGACGGGTCAGAGAGGTGGCAGCTGGTGGGCAGACCTTGTGGTAGGGGGTGGAGAGGCACGAGCAGCAGGCAGGAAGTTCTTGGGGGAGGAGAGGAGCGAGCGAAAGGTGGCTCAGCAGTCCTCAGCCAAAGAGGAAGAGGGGGGGGTGGGAAGTGGCCAAACAGGAGCAAGGGGGGAGCACAGGTGGGGCCTTAGAGAGAGGAGAAGGAGGGGCAGTGCCATGGTCTGGGCACCAATGGGCCCCCCACTTCTAGGGAGCTTCCAGCGCTCACACCCAGCCTCCCCAAATGCAAGAACCATGGACCACCTATTCTCTTCATCTTCTCTAACCAAGCCCCGCCCCAAGCTATGTTGATGGGAGAAGCCCTCCTGTTGGCACAGTGCTATCTGCACCGGGGTTAGGTTGATATAACTGCATTGCTTAGGGAGGTAAATTTTTTACACCCCTGAGTAATGTAGTTACACCGATCTAATTTTGTAGTGTAGACCTGTCCAAAGAACCTTGGGAGATAAACTTCACCTGCTCCTCTGCTTTACTGAATCCAAACACCAGCAAAGCTTGTCAGGCCCAGATGGGGGTTGGCAGAGAGTCAGGTGTGTGCAGACATGATCCCTTCAGCAACTGTAGGCACCATGGCTTAGCTGGCTAAAACCACTGTTTTGTATACAGGAGATCCTGGGTTCAAGTTCCAGTGGTACCTTACTGAGTTGCTTTTGGGGCACCTGGTATTGGCTACTGTCAGAAGACAAGATTCAGAGTTAGATGGACCTTCGGTCTAGCCTAGTGTGGTTTTTCTCATGGTTTAAATTACACTCACAGGCACTGAGGATAGAGTTACTGAAAGTTTGGGAGTTAGGAGCTGATAGGTCAGTGGTCCAGTCCCCTCACAGACGACCCCGTCCCTCTGGGACAGGGGCAGGTCTGAGCTCTCACACCAAATGCTCATTGTGGCTACCAGAATCTGTGGGCAGCTCGTTTAGTTTATGCCGAGGGTTGAGTCCTGTTTTGTGCACCGTGTCTGAGAATGAAAATCCTAAACCGCCCTTTGAAATAACGACTGCAGCGGGACGTGTTTCTGTCCCTGCCCCAGAGCAGACAGACCGATGGAGAAATGCCATGAGTCCAGGGTAATACTCCCCTGCGGTTTTACCATTTCCACTTGCTAAACTCCCTCCCAACCTTCTGGGCTCCTGGAGCAGGGGACTGAGCCTGAGCCGAGACACGGACACTGCAACTTTACAGCCCAAGCCGCATGACCCTGATTAATGTGACACGGGCCAGTCGTGGGTGTTTCATTGCACTGGAGACGTAGCCTAATGTTATGTCTACACTGTGATTAACACACCCAGGGCACCTGTCACAAAGCCCGGGTCAGCTGACTCAGGGTTATGTGGCTTGGGCTGCAAGACTATAAATTTACAGTGCAGACAGATGGGCTTGAGCCCAGTCTCTGAGACCCCACGAGGGGTGAGGGTTTCCGAACCCAGGCTTCAGTCTGAACACAAATATCTGCACCACAGTTTTTACCCTCTCAGATTTAGCTTCAAATCTAAGAAACCTTCTGTTTTACTGGCTGGCTGACAGTCATGGTGAATGGCAGGAAGTGTGGGAGGTGCAGGGCCCTGTCTCCCCCAAACTTCATGGTACAGTTACATCTGGAAAGTAACTTAAAATTTCTATGAAATCATGTTAGTGAGTCACATACATGATTGTGATCGGTAAACATAAATGCCAAAATAACTAGAAAAATAATTTCCTGTTCTTAATTAAAGAGAAAAAACCTTAATCACGTATATAAAAGTAAGTAAATACGTTGTCAGTGGAGTGAAAAACAATTGACTAAAGTAGAGGAGATAATGGCAGTAACACAGAGTGTGTCTGTTAAGTAAAATCTGCTTCCTTTCTCTATATTTATTTATCTCTGCTAAAGAGAGGGTGCAAAGTATCAAACTTGTGTTTCTGACACCTGCATCAAAGCTCCAGAACTGATACCTCAAGGCTTGGGAGAGGGAATATCTTGCTGTATTAACTCCTTGTTGTTCTAAATTTACTCTTAAATTTAATGTGGCTGTAATTGGAGTCAGTATATATTTATCTTTCTTTATATAACAATTAGATACAGAGCTTGTCAGTGAATTTCTAAGTTATTTTCTGAAAAAAACCCTACAGTTTTCAGGTGCCTCAGTAGCCCCTGGGATCACAGTTAAAGTTGCCCCTGCCCCAAAATCTGAAATGGCCCCTGGTGAGCCAGGAGTGGCCACAGGGCCGCAGGGTATCTGGGGCTCCAGCAAGATGCAGCCCCCGTGTGAGAGCGCAAAGCCCGGCTTGAGCTGCAGGCAGAGCATCGGGCACCACAGGCCACAGCAGCAGCGTAGGAGTAAGGGTGGGAACGGCAGCCAGTGATTTTAGTTTACTGTTCATTTATTGTGTGGTGTTATAAATAACTAACACGTTATGTCACATGGAATCACTGTGTGCTAAATAGAGAATCGATTGGTCGGTCTGTAGCGAGAATAATCATGTATTAGGTATCTAAGTAAATAGGGCTGACACGCAAGGCCTGTAGGCTGAGACCTGCAAGATTTTAGCTTCGCTATTTTAGGCCTTGGAGCTAGGAAATGCTGACAGAAGTAAATGGCCGAGGAATAACCCGATGCCCTAAGTTTATGGGAAAAGAGGTACCAAGTGGGAACAGGGTGAACAATTAGCCAGAAGATTAATTTTAAATACAAAAATTCTGGAAAGGCACCTCTGTTTCCAAATGTGCCTTAACCACAGGATACAGGTGGTGTGTCAATGCTAATGAGGTATAATCAGAATCACATTATATAAAGGGGGTGCCCTGAGTGGGAAAATTGAGCTCCCTGTGGGAAACTCCAGCAGGAACCATCCCTCTACTGATGATCAATCCATGAGAGACACATCAGACCCTAATACTATTGTGAGGATGTGAGTAGAACTAGAGTTGTAACTTTTGCACAGGTCTTTATAGAATTTCTGTGCACTTGGGGCGTCATAACTTTAACTGTAACTTTAATAAAACTTGTAAAACCGACTAGACATTGTGCTTGTGAATGTCTGTGTGGTCACTTCCCTTGGTCTCTGTGTGTTCCTAGAGACTGTACATTTGAAGCAAGTAGCTGAGGCAACTTTCACTCTGTTAAGCTTGAAACTGTCGCCACCAGAGCCGACCCCGCAGGGGTGTAATGCCACATTACAAACTGCACTTTAAATAAAATAAAAGGCTGCACAATACACCACACACCAGGCCACCCTCACTTCTGCTCTGCTGCTGGCGGTGGCATTGCCTTCAGAGCTGGGTGCTGGGAGGCCGCCCTGCCAGTGCTGAATTTGTGCTGGGGCTGAGCACTGGCGCCTCTTTCAATACAAACTAAGCCCTAGAGGGAGGCACCGGGGTCTGGACATGATGGTGGGGAGCCCAAGGAGCCCGTGAGGGCCAGGGGGGATGGGGGGCACCAAAATACAAGTTCACCCAGGGCACCATTTTCTCTAAGGCCAGCCCTGGAGCTGGGTGTGGGGGAGGGGCACATCCCCTAAGGCCGTGGTTCTCAGTTAGGGGTCCCTGGACCTCTGGGGGGCTGCGAGCAGGTTTCAGGGGGGCCTCCAAGCAGGGCCCGTGTCAGACTCGCTTGGGCCCAGGGCAGAAAGCCCAAACCTCCCTGCCTGGGGCCATGAGCCCTGCCACCAGGGGCTGAAGCCAAAGCTTGAGCAATTAGCTTTGCGGGGGGGCCTGTCACATGGGGCCTCAGGCAATTGCCCTGGTTGCCGCCCCCTAACGCCAGCGCTGGCTTTTATACGCAGAGAACCAGGCACATGCAGGGCCATGGAGTTTTTATAGCACGTTGGGGGCCTTAGAAAGAAAAAGGTTAAGAACCGCCCCCCCCAAGCCTCCCTGGTGGGTGCCCCTCACATCTCACAGCAGCCGCTGGTTAATCAGGTCGGGCTCCAGCCCTGGGAGTCTGGCCCATTTTCCTAGCCCCACCGAGGGGGGTTGTTTCCTGTTCCACAAATTAGAGCATTTCCACCCGCTTACCTCGTGGGTCTGTTCCTAGAATGGAAGCCGCATATTGAACAAGTCCCAACAGGTTTGCTACACCCTGGCCTCCTCCCATTCTCCACCCTGGGAATTATTTGGCAAACTCCAACCTCCAAACCAGACTGCCCAAGCCTCCCTCCTCCGGTGCATTTGCTGTCCCTCTCCCTCCAGCAGGAATCCATCAGAACACCCCCTACACCCGCCCAATAACCCCTACCTGAACTGGCTCCTCTTCAGCCATTTCCCTTCCCTGTCCCATGGGAGGATGGGATGAGCTGGAGCGAAACATGGACGACATCCTGCAGCCTGGCAGGGCGAGAAGGGCAGTTGTGACATGAACTAAAGCCTGTTCTGAAACCTCCACATCACGATTCCCCCAGGATCTTTCCCTGCAGAGACACAGCCTAGGCTCCAGCTCTTTACTGCAGGGGAGACCTGGCCCCTCCTGCCAGGCTAAGCCCACAGGGAGATTTTTCAGCCTCCCCAGTAATAAAGTCTCTGAACAAAATGCTGGAAAGGATCAGAACCAAAGGGGCTGGGCAGGCTCCATAGGGACACTGGCTCCTCCCTTCCCCTCCTGTGCGGCCATGTCCTGTCGCTGGCAGAGACCGGCCCCCCCATCCCCCCCCCCAGAGGCAGCCGTGTCTGCAGGCTCCCCCAGCCAGCACCTACTAACCCCCACCCACGCTGGGGGAGTGACACAGGACAGCAAATTCCACCTACCCAAGGACAAATTGCTGCAGATAAACGGGCTGGGTTCACATCCCAAAGCTGAGGAGAATTGAAGAATTACAGAGAAAATAGGGAAAATGAGAGATGAGAGAGTCAATAATTTTAGGGAAAACGAGGGAATCTCCTTGGATTTTCTAGCCACATGTGGGGAGGGGAGAGAGAAGGGGAAGAACCAGGGAGAATTGTTCTCAGGTTTTGAGATGGAAAGAAACGGCACAAACAGGAAAAGGATGCGAGTGGCTCACCCCTGTGACCATAGACGTGTGCAGCACATTTCATTAGGGTGTGCACCCAGGGAGCCCCGCCCTAGCCCCACCCCATCCACTGCCTCCCACTTCCTGCCCCCTGGCTGCCCCCCTCAGAACCCCCAACCCCCCCTGCTCCTTGTCCCCTGACTTCCCCCTCCTGAGACCCCCCCCACTGTAACTTCCTCCCTAAGACCCTACCCCCTACTTGTCCCCCTGACCCTTATCCACACCCCCACCCCCAGACAGACCTCCGGGACTCCCACGCCCCATCCAACCGGTCCCCGCCCCCTGACAGGACCCCCACAACTCCCGACCCATCCAACTCCCTCGGCTCCCTGCCTGCCCCGACCCCGCTCCACCCCCCGAACCCTCAACCCATCCAACCCCCCTGCTCCTTATCCCCTGACCGCCCCCTCCAGAGACCTCCCCACCCTCTAATCACCCCCCCAACTATCCAACCCCCCTCCCCACCTCCTGGCAGCTCTGTCTAGTGGCTGCTCCCACCCACACACTCAAAGTGGCAGAGGAGGTTCCCTCTCCTTCAGTGGGAAGGTTGCCTAGTGGTTAAGGCACAGGGCTCAGGTGTTCTGGGTTTGAGTCTCTGCTCTGCCACAGACTCCCTGCTTAGCCTTGGGAAAGTCACTTCTCCTCTTTGTACCCTAGATCCGACCTACCCAGTGGGGCCCAACACTGACCCTGCCTCCTGGGCTAAATCCATTCATGGCTGGGTGATGGGGGGGAAATGGAGATACCAACATGGGGAGATTTGGGCTGAATTTCTCCACAGCCAGAGAGTGAGAGCCAGCTCCACAGGGGAGATGGGAGCGAGAGGGGCTCAGGCCAGCTCCACACAGAGCGGGGTCAGGGCTTCAGCCCTGCAACTTCTGCCACTAAGGTGGCTGGGGCTCCCGAGCCAGGGACTTCAGCCCCACGTCTTCTGCCAGGACCTGGGGTTCTCCTGCCTGCCCCAGGGTGGCTCTTCTCCCCCCCTCCCCAACCCACTCCCCCACCCCCGCGTGGCTCCAGCCCAGTCCAGGGCTTCTCCTCCTCCCCCACAGCTCGGCTCCCCCCCACCCGCCCGTATCTAGAGCTTCTCCCCCCCTCCAACCTCCCCCAGCCCCAGCCCCAGCTGGGCTCCCCGGGGCACCCGCCGCTGCTGTGGCCGGAGCCGAGCCTGGCGGGCAGGGAGCAGCGATTCACGTGGGGGCCCTGGCAGAGCCCCCAGCCCGAGTGGGGCGGGGCAGCCCCAGGGGAGCGGGGGGCTCTGCTGCTGCTGCCCCCCCCACCGACCCCTGGGGCTGTTTGGGGGGGGCTCACTCAGCCCCCCAGCCGCCCCCGGGGAAAAGCTCCGCGGAGGAGGCACCACAAGCTGCCGGCAGCGGGTCATTCCCGGGTGGGCTAAGCACCCGCCTGCAGCCGCCGCAACCTCCTCCCCACGGGAGGGGGGGAGCAGCCTCCCCAGCCGGGGTTCAGGGCATTGGGGTGCCGGGGCTCCCCCCATGCGCACGCCTGGGCCCGGGACACTTACACACACACTCTGCCCCGGGGCTCCCCTGGTGCCCAGAGACCGATCAACCCCCCGCCTGCCCCACCGCCCTTCCCCGCCCGCAGCTCCGGCCTCTCCCCTCCCGCCCCGCCAGCCGCACCCAGGGGAACCCCGGGCCCCAGGCTCTGTCCCCACCTGGAGCCCAGCGGGGCCGGGGGCAGCTCCTGCTGCAGCTGAGAACAGCGGCTCCGCTCCGGCCCGGGCGGCTCCAGCGCTGCTGGCAGCACGTAGCCACCAGGGAGCAGCTGCTGACCTCGGGCTTCTGTGTCACAATGTGCCAGAGCCCCGCCCCCAGGAGCTGCCCCGCCCCCGGGCTGTGCCAGAGCCCCGCCCCCAGGAGCTGCCCCGCCCCCGGGCTGTGCCAGAGCCCCGCCCCCAGGAGCTGCCCCACCCCCGGGCTGTGCCAGAGCCCCGCCCCCAGGAGCTGCCCCGACCCCGGGCTGTGTCAGAGCCCCGCCCCCAGGAGCTGCCCCGCCCCTGGGCTGTGCCAGAGCCCCGCCCCCAGGAGCTGCCCCGCTCCTGTCTGTGCCAGAACCCCGCCCCCTGGCTCCTGCCTCCTACTTCCCAGCACCCCCACCCCCCACCCCCAGCTGCTCCCTTCCTGTGTCTGCAAACACCCCCCCGGGCAGGCTGCACCGCTCGCTGGGGCTGACTCCAGTGGCTGAAGTTGCCTCCATCTCTGATCACCCGGGGAGGGACAAACAGAGGATATGGGCCCAGGGTGTGAAAGCAGAATCAGGGGGCAGGGAAAGAAGGACTGTTTGGAAAGATGGGTTTTTGCGGCGGGGGGGGTGATCCAGATGGAGTCAGAAGCAGTTGGGCAGCAGAGGCTCAGAAAAATTGAGGGAACCCCCTGGGTGTCCCAGTGTTGGCCAGGGATTGTACAGCACCTAGCGCAATATGCGGTCCCAGAGCCGTAACTAGCTATTTTTGCACCCAACGCAAAAATATAAAATTGCCCCCCCCCATAGGGTACAGGTGCGGGGGGGAGCCCAGGGCTGGGGCAGCAGAGGGTGTGTGGGTGGGGGAGCACTGGTGGGGAGGGGGGAGCACATAGCTGGGGCAACGTGGGGCGTGTGTGGGGAAGAGCCCACGGCAGGAGGGTGCAGGTCAGGGGGGCAGAGCCCAGGGCTAGGGTGGCAGGGGTGTGTGTGTGGGGGGGAGAGCCCAGGACTGGGGCAGCAGGGGGCTGTGGGTGGGGGGAGGCCCAAAGCGGGGGCAGCACAGGGTTCAAATGGGGGGGGGGAGCCCAGGCGTTGGGCAGCAGGAGGGTGTGGGTGGGAGCAGCTAAATTTTTTTTCCTTTGGGTGGAAAAAAAAACTAGAGTCAGCCCTGCCACCACCCACCATGAGGTAGATAGGAGCGGATCATTATTATCCCTACTCAAAAGAGGGAGACACTAAGGCTGAGAAAGGAGAATTGACTTGTCTTAGGTCACACACCCAGCCAGTGGCAGAGTTGGGAATAGGACTCAAGAGCCCTGATTTTCAAACTAACCATCGGATCTTGAATTTCAGACATTGAATGACCTGAATAAAGTGCTCTCTGATGAACTCCAGACCAACAGTGCACAGTAATTATTCAGCAAGTATTTGAGGAGCACTGCAATGTTAGAGAGAATCATGAACTGCTCAGAGACCATTAATGCAGAGAAGCAGCAAAATTCATCAAACACAGAACTGGTTTGATGGCCCAGGTCACTGGTGGGGATCACTGCCCGAGCACTAGTTCAGCCCCACATTTTTGGGGAAATAAAAAGGACAAACCCCAATGACCCCAGTGATTCTAAGGGACAAAATCCCAGGTGGAGAATAAAATTCTGCCTCCTTAAGCTCGTGTTTTCCATGCCTAGAATTCAACTGTCACCAGACGGATCAGACTGAACAGGTTTCAAACCTCGAGGAGGCTCTTACCTTGTAAACAGGGACGGCTGTTTTCTAGTAAAATCACTACAAGGGAAGGAGAAAACTGGAAAGAGGTTCCTCCTGGCGCTCACGTCCGTGAACCCGAATACTCTCTCAGTCCTCAAAGAGAGACCTGGAGAAGGAGACTTGCTGAAGCAAAGCCACAGGGGTCTCTGAGGTTTCCCTGGCCCCTCGCCCCTGTCCTGCCTGGCTGATGTCAGCATCTCTCTGTGAGGTCACCACCTCCCCACCACCTTGGACCAATAGGCTGAGGTCCTGCAAAAGGCCTTTGTGATGTCACTGCCAGACCCCTCCCTTGCTGGGCTAACGTCCTGCCCCTGGCCAGGCACTTTGGAGGTTTGAGCTGCTCCCTGTGGATCACCCCACTCAAGGAGCGTTCGTTCTAGGCAGCAAGCCGGCTAGACAGGGAAACATCAGATGCTGCTCCCAATGCTGCACTCAGTTTTTCAGAAATGAGTCATCTTTATGGCCAGAAGAGACCATTAGAGCATCTAATCTGACCCCCTGCGTATCACAGACCTCCTGTAGGACACAAGAGCTACTTTTGGGGCAAACACATTCCAGAAAGGCATCTAGTCTTCATGAAATGACATCAGGAGATGGAGAATCTATCACTTTCCTTGGTAGTTTGTTCCTGTGGTGACTCATCCTCGCTGTTGACTACTTGTGCCTTAGTTGTAATACAAATTTGTCTCTTTTCACCTTCCAGCCATTGGGTCTTGTTATGCCTTTCTCTGCTCGATTCAAGAGCCCTTTAATACCCAATCTTTTCTCTCCATTAAGGCACTTCAACACTTCAATGAAGTCACTGTTCAATCTTCTTTTGATAAGCTAAACAGGTTGAGCTCTTTCAATAGCTCACTAGAAGGCATTTTTCTCCAGCCCTCAGAACATTTGGTGGCTCTTTGCTGTCCCAAACTCTAATTTCACCACATCTTGTTCAAATGAGGACATCAAATCTGGAGGCAGTATTCCAGTATCAGTCTCACTGATGCCATGTCACCTCCTGTGACATTATTGACATAATCTGCAACTGTATAGATCACCGTTGTCACCGCTGTTCTATATTTGCAGCCAATATTGTAGAAAGGTTGTCGTGTAAGGGGTCTATGGAGAGGTTCTGATTGGCTGATTATAAGGATGCTATCTCTAGATGTGTATCATTTTTGTAGTTGACGTTATGAATATTGGCTCTATGCTGCCCGTATTTCAAACTTGTGCTCTGCTTCTGGGGAACACCCTAGCCAGACAAGTTGGTGTCAGTTCTGCCTGGCCTGGTTGATGGCCCATTAAGGACCATGAGCTATACAATTGACCCACTGAGAGAAGGCAGATGCGCCTTGTGACTCAGCAATGTCTGCAGGGACCTGCCTATGGACAGAACTCTAAGGTTTTTCTATGCCACGTCCTGGATAGAGTGTCCTTGGCACAAAGAAAGCAAAGACCACATGGCAAGAGACTATAAAAGGCTGATGCCTCGTCTCCAGTCCTGCTTCATATCTCTGGAGGGACTTTGCTACAAGCTGAAGCTCTGTACAAAGGACTGAATGACCCATCCCAGCTGTGGATGGACTCCAGAGACTTGATTTGAACCTGCAGTTTATTCCATCACTGCTACAAGCCTGAACCAAGAACTTTCCCATTTCTGTATGTGAAGGGTTCAAATCCCTGTGCATTTTATATAACAACCTGGTCTATGGATTGTGCCAGTTCTTTTCCAGACCCAAAGTCCAGAGTATGGTCAAGGACCAGAGGCCTAGCAAATAGTGACCAGCTAAGAGAAAGCTGGGTAAACAGAAAGCCTTGCTTGCTAAGATAGGCCTGGGCAGAAAATTGCCAGGTGTTTCGTGTTTCACTCTTTATATTTGGCACCACCACCTTTCCCTTTAGCCTTGTCGTTTACCAAGGGTAAAACTAAACATCTCTTCAGACACCAGGGAGTGTTTGTGTTCATTCCTGCCAGCCACACAGGGGTTTGATGTAGCTGCTGGGCGATTAGACCACCTGCTATGCCAAGCCGATTTGCTGTTAGCGCGCCTGGAATAACACTCGACATTTGGTGAGTCAATGCACATTTTGGCCGTTAGAACCCCCCAGCTTCAGTGTATACGTAAAGTGAAACCAGGGGAAGTTGTCACTGTTCATGATAACGTTTGCTGGGAGGGTAGGGAACAAGGAACCACCCTGACAGGACAGCTACTCTTTCAAGCTAATGATGACAGCTGTGTGTATGTTAAAACTACCATGTTGCGAGATATACATTTTAATCTCACCACTTGCTGCAGGCAATCATATTATTTACTGGCCTGCAGCAAGTAGCCCTTAGGTTCCAGATACCCTTTAACTGGACTAGTTTAGTACCTGATTGGTTTCAAGATTTGTTTTCATTGTTACCAGAGGTTCAAAGAATCTCTGCAGTACAAGGGCAAATTCACATGCTTCAAAATATATATCAAATTGAAAAGAATGCCTTTCATACATCTTATAGAGGGTCTGCTTTATGTACTAAGTATGATGTATTGTGCTTTGTGACTAAAACTGTACAACAACCCCATCATACTACTGTGAGAATGTTACTGCTTGTGTTGTTGTTATTTAGTTTAGGATTTTGTTGCTGTTGTTGTAAAGGACGTGATAACAGTAATACCTTTCATGTCCAGGCTAATCATGCACTGTCATTACATCCAATTAAAACCCCTAAGGTTGAAACATCTGATGCAGAATCTGAAATCCATGGCTTAATGCAAACAGAGGTTTGAGAATATTTGTTGTACTAGAAGTACAAAAGGGGGGAGATATGGAAGTAGAGCAAGAACTGACAGGGCTTTGAAGGGGATTTCAATGCATGACAGTCTCTGTTAGCAAGAGTCAGGCTAGCTGTAACCCTAATAACGCAAGATTTGTAGAAGTGAGGATTGTGTGAGCCGAATGGGAAAGGACTATGTGAGAAGTTGTTGCGACCTTGTGTCGATAATGAGGAATGTAGACTAGTGTCTAAACAGAAGTGAGAAAAATAAGACGTCAAGATGACCTATGTATAAACAAAATGCAGCTGTTGCTTATTAGTGTATGTAACAAAAGGTATAAATGCTGCTGTAATTGTTTACCTGTAGAGAGACCTGCCTAGGAGGGGAAACCGTGTCCTAGCGCACTCTATTTTTCAAGCAATTGCATAGAAGAAAGTATCTGACTTTGCTGCACCCAGCCAGAGAGTGAGAACTATATTTTTCTCCGACAACACTAAAAGGACAATGGTTGGAACTCTCCATTTCTCTCAGTCTTTGGATTGATGGGCACTAAGGGCTGTAGCTACAGTTGAGGAACCAGGCGATCGGACAGCTGGCTCAGCCCTCCATACTAGCCGCTTTCTCACATAGAGGGAGATGGGTCAAAATTGGAATTGATGTCATGACTCGCTTCCCAGACGGGATCAACCTGTCTAAAGGCTGTGTCTACCCTTCAAACACTGGAAGGATTCTTCTGACAACCCAACACTGTCTATACTGGGGCTCATGTCACATTAACTACTTCTCTCAGTGGCATGGATTTTTCATACCCCTGAGAGATGTGGCTATGTCAACATAGCTTTTCAGTGTAGACCAGCTTCCAGGTGGCTTTTTGACATGAAAGGAAATGGAGTAATCAGCCTTTTCCTTGATATTGATGGTTGACAATTGCAACTTTCCTACCTGCTGGACACATCCTATGACAGATCTCATGCCTTTCCTTTGCAAATTAGAGAAGTGGGGAAGTCAGTGACGCTTACAGTCTAAATGGGTAAAAAGTTATACAACTGTTTCCTTGAGTAGTTTTCCTTTTAATAGGAATTGACTTTAAAGCTAAGCAAAATAAGTTTTATTTGAAATACAAAAAAATTAAAGTCGATACTGGGCCAATTTTCTCTTATACACTCATTCTCACACACATTCTACGACCCCAATCTTTGGAGGGAGGTTTTCTATCAGAATGCCTTACACTACAGGGAATAGATTAAATCAAATTAACTTTTCAAGATTAGTCATCATTTCCTGAATTATTTCCAAAGTAATTCAGATCATCACTCAAGTAGTCTCTTGCTCTAAACCAAGAACTTCACCTATAATTTCATTTTAATTGGTAACAGCAACATAGTCAAAGAACAAACATTCTTGTCATATATGTTGGTTTTCTTCTAATCCCCATTGCCAACAACTGAACCATGGCTCAACATGTGGTTTGTCCCAGCGTAGGTCCCAACCACTTCTGTGAGTTTATGTATCCCAGGAGCTTCTGCCATGTGTGTTGGTGGAAGGGCTCTCCTATGTCAGACTGTTTGCAGCATGAGGGAAAATACCTCTCTTTTCACACTTTTTAATCTTTCAAAGTAGGAGGAGTAGAGAAGTGATTTAAATGCAAACACAAGAGAAAACTAAGGTCAGGTCTACACTAAAGACATTGATCAGTATAACTATATTGCTCAGAGGTGTGAAAAATCCACACAGTTGAGCAAAGTAGTTACACAGCCCTAACCCCCTGTGTAGATAGTGCTACATCAGCAGGAGAGTTTCTCCTGCCAACACAGCCGCCGCCGCTTGCGGGGGCTGGAATAATAAAGTCAGACAGGAGAGATCTCTCCCATTGGCTTAGAGCGTCTTTAATTAGCAATGCTACAGCAGCGCAGCTACATTGGTTTAGCAGCACCAACATCAGCTTTATTGTGTAGGCATAGCGTCAGACAGAACCGTAGAATCAGGACTCAACATGTGAGTATCCCGAAGTCTGAAATTGGAGCCTGACACATTCGTTGCCTCATTGGTTACCATCATTTCTACAGCCTGAAAGTCCGTGTTACCCAATCAGGCAGCCAGTTTGGGATCCACGGGAAAAGAATGTCCTATGAAGCACTCTCTCTTTCCATCCAAATGGTGAAAGATGATTGTTCTCAATCTAACCCTGGAATCCTTTGGAACTGTCATCAGTGACACTGAACTAGGAAGTGGAGATATACAAACAATTTTCCTTGGGTCATTGATCACCATAACTTCCTTTACTGGGGTGGAAACTAAGAAGTGGGGGTGCAGTCTTTCAGGGAGGGAGAGCTCAGTGGTTTGAGCATTGGCCTGCTAAACCCAGGGTTGTCAGCTCAATCCTTGGGGGGGCCATTTAGGGAATCTGGAGCAAAAATCTGTCTGGGGATTTGTCCTGCTTTAAACAGGGGGTTGGACTCGATGACCTCCTGAGGTCCCTTCCAACCCTGACATTCTAGGATTCTATGAAACACCAGTTTGTTCCAAATCTTTGGCCTTGGATAGGGTAAATTTACACTTCTCTGAAGCAGAATCCTTTACAAAACCTCTCAAAATCTCAACAGTGTTAGTGAGGAATGGCTTCCCGAAACATGCCCAGCTTTTCTTTAATTTTGTGGCACAGTTCCAGTCACGGGACTGGATAGAGGGCTGGATCAGAATCTCTGTTAGTTACCAGAGCTGAAGTTACTATTACAAAAAATAGCTATGTTTCTGCAGCTATTAGATTTTCAACACTGATTTAATTTTATATGCATTTTTAGCACCTACAAAAGATAAATTCAACAACCCCCCAACTTCATTTTCTCAACATGTATGTCATGAAGGGCAGCATCTCCCATACCACAGCATTAGCTAGGAGAGATCTTCTGTAGGGCCTGGGTTATAAATGCTTTGGGAACCAAATGCCTGGACATTTTGCCTAGTTCAAAACCACTTACCATGGAATTCTCTCCCCAGATCATCAGACAATATTGATTTCAACAATTGAGCTACACTGTGATCATATGCACTTCCTTCAATTAGTTGGGGTTCTGCTGTTGTTCACCATTTCCGGGTGGAGATTTAAAATCACCGCTGTTTGTTTGTTAGTATGTCTAGTAAATTGAAGACATCTCTCCTGTTGACATAACTGCACTTGATTTTTCTCCATATCATCATGGAGGGGTGGGTAAAAGCAAAGCTGAAGTGAGAAATGATGATTTTCACAAATGGTCATTTGTCTTTAATTCTCCAATAAACCTGAGCTACATCCCATCAAACTGAACTAATATCCAATTGGGTGAAGAAACCGCCTTCACGAAAGATTGAAACCCATACAACAGAGAAAGAATTCATGACAATGAAAGTGTCAAGTGAAATTCTAGAGCAGGTTACATCAGATTATTCAGAATCAAGACAAGAGATTCTCCCATCATATTCTCCTCTGATCCATTCAAACATACTTCGCTCAGCACTGTCTCAATAGTCAGTTATGTTATATACAAATTTTTTAGTATCCTAGCATCCTCATAATGGGGAGAAAACAGCCACCTTGCCAGAAGTGGCTTTGCCAATAGATGGAACCTAGGATGTAAACTCCAAATGATCACACTGTATTTGGGATCTATTTGAATTCCCCTTCCAGGTCTTTTACACTTTCATCTCCAGTCAGAACGACTCTGGTATAGGATTAAAGAAGTCAAAGCATTAACTCCAAGCACAGACCGCTGAGAACTCTTCATCACATGACACTCTCAGAAGTGGAGGGATACAATGTGATGACAATAAACTCTGCACGTCTCAGACAGGCGGTAACAGTTCTGCAATGATGAGTAAGGAGGGAACCTGAGTCAGCCCATCCCCTTCCAGTGTCACAGAGGACGAAATGACACTTTTTGAAAAGTTCCCAATATAACTGCGCTTCAGCACAACCCAGATCAACGTGAGAACAACTGGCAAGGATACAATCTGTATCATTGGTGACTCTCTATAACGATGCTGCCTTTGGCGGGACACAACTGAGAGTATCAATTCAGGACAAATTGCTTAGAACGGGGCAGTCACAGCCCAAGGATGGGTTTCCTTTATTATTATGGCACCAAACCACCCAAACAGAGACGACTTTGGTCTCAACCCACTGGTTAACCATAAGTAATTTCCTTAGACACTCCAGCTTCCCAGTATCATCACCAGTGCCACTCGTTATGGGGACGACTGGTTATGAAAACCAATACCCCAGTAAAAGAAAAAAGGCTCTCCCAATCCAACCAAGGACCAAGGACCAAGTCCCAAACCCAGGTCAATATACAAATCAGATACTATGCACAAATCACGCTGTTGCCAATCCTTTAGGATCTAAAATCTAAAGGTTTATTCATAAAAAGAATATATTATATATATATATATTAGATGAGAGCTAGAATTGATTAAATGGAATCAATTATATACAGTAACCGCAAACTTCTTGGTTCAGGCTTGTAGCAGTGATAGAATAAACTGCAGGTTCAAATCAAGTCCCTGGAGTCCATCCACAGCTGGGATGGGTCATTCAGTCCTTTGTTCAGAGATTCAGTTTGTAGCAAAGTTCCTCCATGGGCAAGAAGCGGGATTAAACATGAGATGGAGGAGATGCAGCAGTCTTTTATAGTCTCTTGCCATGTGGCCTCTGCTTTCTTTGTTCCAAAAACAAGCTATCCAGCACATGGCATGGAAAAACCATAGAGTTCTATCCATAGGCATGTCCCTGCACAAGGTGCATCTGCCTTCTCTCTATGGGTCAGTTGTATAGCTGATGGTCCTTAATGGGCCATCAAGGAGGCAAGGCAGTGGTGCTGACAAATACAGACAGTATAGAGAAAATACTTATAACTTTAAATACAGAAATGATACATGCGTAGAGATAGCATAAACATAACCAGCAAATCATAAGGTGTCTAAGATAAGGTTATTTGACCCACTTTATACAAGATTTGGTGCCACTACAGGACCTTAGTTGCAACAATGACCTATACCAGCGGTATCCAATACGTTCGCCACTACCCACATGTGGCTAATAGGCTATTGAATAGTGGCCAATGCATGGGGCTTTTTTAAAATATGGCTAATAAGAAAAATTCAAAACCACAAGTGTGGCTAGCATCGAATTTCTATTGGACACCACTGATCTATACGGTGCCAGTTCATATTAACAATGTCACATTCTAATAATAACTTTGAAAGAGGAATGGTATTAATGTGATGCTCCCTGGTTCCCGATAGGAAGGGCACACTCGAATTAGAGACCTATTTGTCCACCTTACAACAGGGAGAACTGCAAAAGGCAAAAATGGGCCAATCAACTGGACAAACTGGGATAACGGTGCTGCAAGCAGTCAAACAGCTTTAAAAAGTTACTATGTAGGAATCAGGAAAAGTATTAAAGAACAAAAAATAATGATAACCCTAGAGGTTTTTATGGTGTTGATCTCCCTTGGCGATTCTCTGATGCCTAACATGGTCTGAGTGCCAAGAGAAGGTAGTCCCACACTTAGTGCAGTGTTAGGGTCTCTCCCTTGTGTGGATTCTCTGATGCCGAAAAAGACTTGATCTTTGAGTAAAGCTTTTTCCACACTCACTGCATTCAAAGGGCCTCTCCCCTTTGTGGATTCTCCGATGCCTAATAATGGATGATCCGTGAGTGAAGTTTTTCCCACACACATGGCATTCATAGGGTCTCACACCGGTGTGGATATTCTGATGTTCAGAAAGGACTGATTTGTGAGTGAAGTTTTTCTCACACTCACTGCATTCATAGGGCCTCTCCCCTGTGTGGATTCTCTGATGCCCAATAAGGTGTGATCTGCGAGTGAAGCTTTTCCCACACTCACGGCATTCATAGAGCCGCTTCCCTGTGTGGATTCTCTGATGACTAATAAGGGCTGAATAGTCACGTAAGCTTTTCCCACACTCAGTGCATGTATTTTTTCTCTTTCCCCTGAGGATTTCTTGCTGTGTTGTGGTTTCCTTAAGGTCCTTCTGAGTTCCTGGACAGGAAATACATTTACCAATTTTCTCCCCTGGTTGGCTTCCCTGTTCTCTTTCTGGTCCATGCTGAATCTCTCAGGATTTTCCCAGCTCATGACTCCTGGTCCTTTTCGATCTTTGTGATAATTCTCTGTGTTTATCCACTTGCTCAACATTTTCCTGATGAGAATTTTGCTCCTCATTCTCACCTACCATTGCATCACCTGCTGTGATAGAGACAGAAACCTCAAACAGAGATGGAAAGGGGAAGGCCAAACCAAACCAAGTGCTGAAGACAGGTCAAATAAAAATCAGGAGCTGAACTCCCCCAAACTCTTCCCCCAAACAGGAGAGAGGAGGGGGATGAATTCAGCCTTCACATCCCATCCAAACTCACAGGGGGAAGGGAGGAAGCTATTTCCTGGTGTCTGCTAGGATCTACAGGAAGCCATGAACTATATTTACCTGGAGAATCCAACCCCTGCTAGGGACAATAATGAACCGAGAGACCTCTCAAGGGCTTTGTAGGGCATCCCAGATGTTTCCTTCAGGCACTTACAGATTCTGAGGTGGTTTAATGTTTCCTCACCTGTACGGGGAGCTCTAAGGATCTCTCTTTCCTCTGAACCCTGCAGGTCTGGGACCCATGGCTCTTCCCCTTGTTCCAGCTGGGAGATCACATCAGGCTGGGTAACAGGAAACCCTGCTCAGATGAAAGAAAACAAAGGAGTTCAGTTGATTTCATAAGACTTGGTCATAAAAAAACATTCTATTAATTTAACTTCAGTGCTTAGTGTGACCTGGTGGGCCAGGGGCAGTTCTCACTGAAAATGCCAAAGTTAGGGCAGGCTGAAAAAGGGAGAGCAGATGCTCCCAAAACTGCTGGTTAACACTGCAGTTAAACTCATCGACCAGTCACCAACTGTGCTTCTGGCGTTTGAGGTGTCTAGGACAAGGTTCTGGTTTGCTGGTTATGATTATGCTGTCTGTATGTGTGTATCATTTTTGTAGTTGAAGTTATGAATATTGGTTCTATACTGTCTGTATTGCAAACTTATGCTATGCTTCTGGTGACAACCCAGACAAGTTGGTATCAGCTCTGCCGAGCCTGCTTGATGAACCTAGAACTTTGCCATTACTATATGGAATTTATTCAATTTAAACAATTCCAGCTCTTTTTCCTTTTATGAATAAACTTTTAGGTTTCAGATTCTAAAGGATTGGCAACAGCATGATTTGTGGGTAAGATCTGATCTGTATATTGACCTTTGTCTGGGGCTTGGTCCTTTGGGATCGGGAGAACCTTTTTCTTTTACTGGGGTATTGGTTTTCATAACCATTTGTTCCCATAGCAAGTGGCACTGGTGGTGATACTGGGAAACTGGAGTGTCTAAAGGGAATTGCTTGTGTGACTTGTTATTAGCCAATGTGGTAAAACTGAAGTCCTCTCTGTCTGGCTGGTTTGGTTTGCCTTAGAGGTGGAAAAACCCCAGCCTTGCGCTGTAAGCGCCCCGCTTGAAGCAATTTGTCCTGAATTGGGACTCTCAGTTGGGTCCCACCAGAACCAGGATTGTTACACCTTTAGCATCAAAACTAAAGGTTTATTATAAAAGAAAGATAGAAAGAAAAAGGGAGTTGTTAAATGGGAAAGCAGTCGGATATATTCCAAAATGGATATATCAGGTTCTTAGCAGTACTGGTGAGTTGCTGGCTTGAAAGTCCGTCTGGAACGCATCCATAGCTTGGATGGGTCATTCAGTCCTTTGTTCAAGGCTTCAGTTTGTAGAGAAGTTTCTCCAGAGGCAGGAAGGGGGATTGAAGACAAAATGGAGATGATGCAGCTGCCCTTTACATTCCTTTTGCCATGTAACCTGTACTTCCTGTGTCCCAAACACAAGCTTCACAGCACATGGCATGGAAAAGCCTTGGAGTTCTCAGTACACAGGAAAGATCACGGGAGGGCAAACTACGGCCCGGGGGCCACATCTGGCCCACAGGACGGTCCTGCTCGGCCCCTGAGCTCCTGGCCGGGGTGGCTAGCTCCCCGTCTTCCTGTCCCCCCCTTCCCTGCAGCCATGCCACTGTGCAGGTAGTGCTTGGGGGGCGCACACTACTGTGGGGCAGCATGTCTGGGTCCATGTGGCTGCCAGACATGCTGTTCTGAGCAGCAAGGTAAGAGGGCTGGGGATTTGGATAAGCGGTAGGGAGTCCCAGGGGCAGTCAGGGGACAAGGGGCGGTTGGATGGGGCTGAGGTTCTTGGTGGAGGGGGGAGTCAGGGGACAGGGAACGTGGGGGTTGGATAGGTGTGGGAGTCCTGGGGGTCTGGATAGGGATTGGGGCATTCAGGGGACAGGGAGCATGGGGGGCTGGGTAGGGAGTGGGGTCCTGGGAGGGCAGTTAGGGTGGGTGGTCTCAGGAGCGGGAGGTCAGGGGACAAGGAGCTGGGGGGTTGGATGGGTCGGAGATTCTGAGGGGGGCAGTCGGGGCAGGAATTCAGAGGGGGGAGGGCCAAGCTGTTTGGGGAGCCTTCCCTACCTGGCCCTCTATACAGTTTTGCAACCCCGATGTGGCCCTTGGGCCAAAAGGCTTGCCCACCCCTGCCCTCGATCCTTTCCATGGGCTCTTTGTACAGCTGATGACCCTCAATGGGCCATCAAACAGGCTAGGCAGTGCTGATGCCAATATGTCTGGAGGTGTCACCCAGAAATGCTGCACAAGTCTGGAAATACAGATATACCCTACATATCTATAACTCACAATACAAAGGTGACACAAACATAGAAACAAAATTATCATACTTGGCAAATCATAACATTTTCACTGACACCTTACATGGCATATCTAGAACGATTCATTGCAATTTTATCACATTGGTATTAATAATATAAAGTGCCTCAATTCCATACAGTGTCACACTTCGTAATCCAGTGAAATCCCAGGACCAGCTCCCCAGGGCCTTGAAGATGCAAAACACTCTGCTTATGAGGGATTGAAATACCCACATATTTGCTGGGAACACACACAGACAGTGTGTCAGTCTGTACAGCAATGTTGACTCTTCAAGAAAATTATGACCAATTTTGTACATAGTATAGCTTGTGAGGTATCATTTGAAAACAATCTACTGAATATCACCCTCCTGTTAAAATATGTGTAGCATCACTGTATGTAAAGTTTAGATTTTACTGGATGATATACTGAAAAAATTACAATTCGGGGGAACACCCACAGACCAGTTTCTCAGAGACAGCAAGGCAAACAGCTGGTCAAATAGCCAGTCTCTGGAGGGGAAAGGTGTGAAGACATTTAGGGTACGTCTTCACTACCGGCCATATCGGCAGGTAGCAATCGATTTCTCGGGGATCGATATATCGCGTCTCATCTAGACGCGATATATCGATCCCCGAACGCGCTCCTGTCGACTCCGGAACTCTACCAAGGCGAACGGCGGTAGCGGAGTCGACATGGGGAGCCGCGGACGTTGATCCCACGCCGTGAGGACGGTAGGTAATTCGATCTAAGGTACTTCAACTTCAGCTACGCTATTTACATAGCTGAAGTTGCGTATCTTAGATCGATCCCCCCGCCAGTGTAGACCAGCCCGTACATTCCTTCACTGGAAGCTCATATCTCCAACAGACAGCCGGTCACCATGACTCAGATGAGAACTGAAGTTGTTTCTAGTACAAAGGACTGAGTTATAAAAAGAGGTGAGGAACATGCTTGGGACTCTCTCTCTCTCTCTCTCTCTCTCCCCCCCCTTTCCCTCTGCTCATGAAAACTCATAAAGAACTAAACTTGGGCGGCAGGGGCGGGTTAGGGGGAGTCTTGGCTGAAAGGAAAGCCAGCCTGTCTCAGAATATGGTGAGAGAAACATTTGCTTTGAATTAGTTTTAGCTTCTTAAGTTAAACATTAGTTTGGTTTTATCTTGCATTTCTTTTGTAAACAATTCTGACTTTAATGCCTCATTACCCATAGGCACTTAACTACCAAAAAAAAAATTTTTTTTAACAATCTTGCTTAATCCAAACACACTGGTTAGACAGGACAATAAAAGTGTGTTGGAAACTCCATTTGGGATAACAAGGCTGGTGCATGTCATTTTCCACTGATGAAATGACAGATTTCATATGAGCTTGCGTTGTTCAGTAGTGTGCTGGACAGGGCAAGATGCACATTTCTGGGGGAAGTCTGGGACCAGAGAATTATCTGGGCTTCTCCGGTGGTGTACTGCAATTTGTGAGTTGCTGATTAGCAGCACTCAATACTGTGTAGCTGGGAGTGAGTTACATGCTGGACACTGTGTGTTAACTGCCCCACAGTGGCTGTTCTCACAGTAAAGCAGTGTAAAAGACACCCCAGCTTGGAGAACTGAGGGGACACAGCTGTACAACAGTCCAGATTGTACTGTAGTTAATGTCACAGACACTCAGTTTCAAAGAGGTTCCTAAAACACTGAAAAACTAAATCCATGTCCCAGAAATCGAAGACTCCAGAGAGAGGGCAAGTCTCCCTGGCACTGCTTCCTGTTGACGGACAGGTCCAGAGACAGTGAGAGAGTCCTGGGGAAGCTGGGAACAGGAAGCATGGGCTGGTGGGGTTCAGTGGAGAAAGGGAACAGGAAGGGCAGGGATATCACTGAATGCAGGATTTCAGCAGTACTAGATGTCAGGATAGCACATAGTGCAGCCCATTGGAAAACAATCTCAACTATACATATAAAATTATGGGGTCTAAGGCTGGTCTACACTGGGGAGGGGGGGATCGATCTAAGATATGCAACTTCAGCTAAGTAAATAGCGTAGCTGAAGTCGAAGTAACTTAGACCGAATTACTTACCCTCCTCACGGCGCGGGATCGATGTCCGCGGCTCCCCATGTAGACTCCGCTACCGCCGTTCATGTTGGTGGAGTTCCAGAGTCGACAGGAGCGCGTTCGGGGATCGATATATCACGTCTAGATGAGACGCGATATATCGATCCCCAAGAAATCGATTGCTACCCACTGATATGGCGGTAGTGAAGACGTACCCCTAAATCATCTGTTTCCACTCGAGAGATTTTGGAGTCACTGTGGATAATTCTCTGAAAACATCCGCTCAACGTGCAGTGGCTGTCAAAAAGCAAACAAAAAGTTGGGAATCATTAAGAAAGGGATAGATAATAAGACAGAAAATATCACATTGCCTCTCTATAAATCCATGGTACACCCACATCTTGAATACTGCGTGCAGATGTGGTCTCCCCATCTCAAAGAAGATACATTGGAATTGGAAAAGGTTCAGAAAAGGACAAAAAATGATTAGGGGTATGGAACAACTTCTGTATGAGGTGAGATTAAAAAGACAGGCACTTTTCAGCTTGGAAGAGAGTCAAAGGGGGGATATGAGAGAGGTCTATAAAATCATCACTGGCGTGGAGAAAGTGAATAAGGAAGTGTTATTTACTCCTCATAACACAAGGACTAGGAATCCCCAAATGAAATGAATAGGAAGCAGGTTTAGAACAAACCTTCTTCACACAACACACACTCAACGTGTGGGACTCCTTGCCTGAGGAGGTTGTGAGGGCTAGGAATATAACAGGGTTTAAAAGAGAACTGGATAAATTCATGGAAGTTAACTCCATTAATAGCTATTAGCCAGGATGGGTAAGAAATGGTGTCCTTAGCCTCTGTTTGTCAGAGGGGGGTGATGGACGGCAGGAGAGAGATCACTTGGTGATTGCCTGTTGGGTTCACTCACTCCAGGGCACCGGGAGTTGGCTACTGCCAGTGGACAGGATACTGGGCTAGATGGACCTTTGCTGTGACCCAGTGCGGACATTCTTATGTTCTAATGTTATGCTGGACCTAACCCCCAGTTTCACTTGAGCAAACAGGAGCTATTTGACACTGTGTGATACGGCTCCTGTGCGCTGTTCCCAAAGTGTTCTGCAGCAGGGGAGGGTCTCTGGTAGTGTGTGTGTGTCACTGGCATATTGCAGTGATGCAGAAACAGGACAGAGTAGAGGTGGCATTGTGGGGCTGGCGTGAACCTTATCTCTTCATTTCCCCTTCCAAGAACCGAGGGGACAGGAACCCTTACCCAACGAGGTCACAGTCTCATAGTTCTCCTGCATGACATCCCAGTAGAGGGCTCTCTGAGCGGGGTCCCGCAGAGCCCACTCTTCCCTGGTGAAATGCACAGCCACCTCCTCGAAGGTCACTGGCCCCTGAAAGAGCAAGAGTCCAACACTCAGTACCTGCTGCCCCACTCACACTTTCAATCAAATGGAAGCTCTGGTGGATGACAGTCAGAGTCCCACCCCACACCTGCCCAGAGAATCCTGGAAACACCAGGGTGAGGGGATGAAGAAAGAGCCCCTTGTCTCTCCCAGCAGATCCATCACACACCTACTAGCCACCGACTGATACAGGGTCCAGGTAGAGTTCCGTGGTAGGAAGCCCAACACCTCCTCATTGTGAGGAGCTGGATATGAAGGGAGGGGAATCTCCCCTAAGTCTGACAGGTGGGTGCCCCCTTCATATCTCTCAGCAGCCAGTGGTTAGTCGGGTCAGGCTCCAGCACCGGGAGTCTGGTCAGTTTTCCCAGCCCCGTGTAGGTGGGTTATTTTCTGTTCCAGAATTGAGGGCATTTCAACCTCCTCATCTCATGGGTCTGCTCCTAGAGTCTAGGCCATTTATTAAACAACTCCCAGCAGGTTTGCCACAATCTGTCCTTCCTCCCTTTCCCCACCCTGTGCATTTCCTGCCCCGCTCCAACCTCCAAACCAGACTGTGCAAACCTTCCCACCTCCGGTGTATTTGCTGTTCCTCTCCCTCCTGCAGGAACCCACCAGCAACCCCCCGATAATCCCTACCTGGACTGACTCCTTTGCAGCCATCTCTCTCCTATGTCCCATGGGAGGATGGGATGAGCTTGACTGAAACTTGGACGTCATTGTGCAGCCTGGCAGGGCGAGAAGGGCAGTTGTGGGGGTTACAGAACAGGCCTCAGTTAATTTCACATCACAATTCCCCCAGGCTCTTTCCCTGCAGACAGACACCCTAGATTCTGCCATCCTGGGAAAATGCCTGATCTCTTTATTACAGTGTAGACCTGGCCCCTCTGGCCAGGCTAAGCCCACAGGCACATTTTTAACCTCCCTTCTCCCTCCCCCCCATCCCGTAACAAAACCCTGGTCTACACTGGAGGTGGAGGTTGATCTAAGATACACAACTTCAGCTATGAGAACAGTGTAGCTGAAGTCGGCTTACTTAGATTGACTTACTGCAGCATCCGACTGCTGCTGCTAACCCATCGACTCCGCATTCGCCCCTTGAGGCAGTGGAGTACTGGCGTTGATGGGAAAGTGCTACCGGCTGATCCAGTGGTAGCGTAGACCTGCCCTTTGTCTCCGAACACAAAGGCTAGAAAAGAGTAGAACCAAAGGAGTCACTGTGGGGGATTCCCTCAGACACTGACCCCATGGCAGCAACACCCCAGCAGGGGGAATATGGAGTCAGGAACTGGCTTTTCCTCTGTCTGATCCTTTGCTTGTTCACTGGAAAGTGGTTCTGCCCAGGGGTGCAGCAATACATGTGTCTGGGTGGACTAGAGAGCTGGAAATCTCTCCCCTCATTTCTCCCACTGCCCCTTTCAGTCTCTCCTTCCCCTGTCCTCTCTCCCTGCCCCTCTGGCTGGGAAAAGTCCCATTCCTGGGGGCTTTGCTCTCCCAGGGCTGGATTTTCTCCTGGCAATTGCTACTGGGAGGAGAAATGAGGAGGGGCTGTTTGTGCAGAGTCACTTTCATAACAGTCCCCAGCACTTTCCCTGAGGTCTTTCAGTTACCTGGAGACTCTGGCTCAGAATTTAGTATTAACAGGGCCCAGGGCTGTCCTAGGGGGCTAGGACCAGCTGGAGAAAGTCATCCCCTGGGCCAGGCAGAGAAGCATCTTTAATTCAGGTCACTTCCCAGCACAGAACCCCACTGGGGGAGCAGCAGCTGCTAAGCCTGGTCTCCCAGATCACAATGGAGGCTGCAGCGTCTGACCCAGGAAGCTGAACCCCAATATCCTGAGCAGAGAGGGACAGAGCGTTTGAGCAGCTTCCCTCCTTTAGCTCTCTGGGGAGAGCAGCTAATGAGAGCCCCTCCTTACAGGGAGAATTGCTGATCTCATTTGCCCCACTGTCCATCCGGAGTCACTCCTTGTCTTTCCATACAGTGACTCTGGATTAACATTTCTCTTAATGAATCCAGATTTCAGAAAGAATGAGTCCAGAACGCTGTGGAAGATAGTGCCATAGTGTAGCAGTGCTAGATCCCTTCCCACCTCCCTCACCCTCCAGATCTAGGACAAGGAATCGGGCAGGAGTTTTCCCAATGGAACCGGAAGTTCCTGCAGTTTTCAAGAGGGGAGAAAAGCAAAATCTGTCATTTCACCTCACAGTGTTTGATAAGTGGATAGAAAGTTTTCACGGTGCCTGGGCCTGGCCGGGGAATGCCGGGCAGTGCTTGGAGCCAGGATTCTGGCACAAGCTGATGAGATAGAAGGAACATGGTTAGTAGCAGCCCCCGGAGCCTCCATCCAGGGCCCCCCCCCCCCAACATCCCCAGTACCCAGACCCCCCCCAGCCAGGGTTCCACCAGATATTTCCTGGGATCCAACCCCCAGAATCCCTGGCCAGAGACCCCAGATACCCGTCAGAGCCCCACCGGCCAGAGAACTCCCACCAGATCTTCACTGCTGGCTGGGAATCCCAAAGGTTCCCCCCACCAAGAGCCCCCACCAGCCAGGGACCCCAGTTAGGAACTCACT
This sequence comes from Mauremys mutica, assembly GCF_020497125.1. NCBI lineage: Eukaryota > Metazoa > Chordata > Testudines > Geoemydidae > Mauremys > Mauremys mutica. Next base: position 133,141,631 of record NC_059077.1, read on the forward strand.
GCCTGCCTGGGATTCCCCCACTGCCCACCTAGGACCCACGCCTGCCCTTCAGCAGAGAGGTAAGACATGTCCATGCCCTGTCACTAGCAAATAATGGTCACCATGGATCCACCCCAGAGGTGGCTACATCACAGAGCCCATTTGTCATGGGGTTTAGGATACTTCTGGACCCACACAGCACTCAGAGTGACCTCTTCATCCCATTACCAGCTGGAGACAAGAAAAGGGTCCAGCCAACTCTCCTGTTACCGGCTGGGAACCACTGACCCCCCAAACAGGGAGAGGCCTCTGGCGTTGATGGGTATTAAATATGCGTCTGGTCTCTTTCATCAGCAAACATTTTAACAGAGGTAAAGGAGGAAACAAATGATTCTCAAAGGAGAGAAGAAAGATGATCTCTGGGCAATTTAACCCCCTGAGACCTCCAGGATGGAGAAGAACTCAGGGCAACAGTCCAGCGGAGGGCAACAAAAATGATTAGGGGACTGGAGCACATGACTTATGAGGAGAGGCTGAGGGAACTGAGATTGTTTAGCCTGCAGAAGAGAAGAATGAGGGGGGATTTGATAGCTGCTTTCAACTACCTGAAAGGGGGTTCCAAAGAGGACGGATCTAGACTGTTCTCAGTGGTAGAAGATGACAGAACAAGGAGTAATGGTCTCAAGTTGCAGAGGGGGAGGTTTAGGTTGGACATTAGGAAAAACTTTTTCACTAGAAGGGTGGTAAAGCACTGGAATGGGTTACCTAGGGAGGGGGTGGAATCTCCAGCCTTAGAGGTTTTTAAGGAGGCTTGACAAAGCCCTGGCTGGGATGATTAAGTTGGGTTTGGTCCTGCTTTGAGCAGGGGGTTGGACTAGATGACCTCCTGAGGTCCCTTCCAACCCTGAGATTCTATGATTCTAAGAAGTTGCTGGGATTTAGAAACACGGGGAACAGCCCCAAACCCGAGAGGATTTTTAATTGATATTGACATAGAAAGAGGGAAATCCTGAGCTTTGAGATCAATGTTCAGAAATGAAAAAGAAAGGGTGGAAATCTGAGCGATTTTGGATCTATTTTTGCCAATTATAGAGAGGAAAGTGTAAAATCAGAGGGATTTTATATCAGTTATTGGTATGAGGTAAAATCTGAGTGTTTCACATCAATATTTGATAATGAATAGAGCGGAAATGGATACAAAATGTTTGCAAATGTTGCCCATGTTCAAGAATCTGAGGAAAGGTGTCTGTAATAGTCCGATGTTGGGGCCGTGCCCTCTCGGGCCATCCGGGGCCAGGCCGCCTCACTACACAGCCCAAATCAGTCTCCGGGTTCTGAAGGTCTTGGGGTTCGGCCCCTCAAGCAGGGGCTGAACAGAAGGCACACGGTTAATGCAGTGAGTCCCAGCCCTCAGTCAGGGCGGGGCAGCAGACCAGTTCTAAGCTCCGGTCCTGGCAGCCGGAGCTGAGCAGTTACAAAATCAGTAAGCCCCAAGCCCTAGCTCAGGGCGGGGCAGCACACAAGAATCCAGGGAGCTCAGATCCCCCTGCAGGCTGAGCAGTAACAAAGTTAACCAGCTAAGCCCAGGCCCTCAATCAGGGCGGGGCACCAAACACAGCAGTTCTAGGCTCAGCTCCTTACAGCAGGAGCTGAGCAACAATAAGAGTTCAGGGCGCAGGTCCTTGCATCAGGAGCTGAGCCACAATAGTCAGTAAGCCCCAGCCCTAGGTCGGGGGGGGCAACAAACAATAGTCCCAGGGGCTCAGGTCCTTGTCCCAGGAGCTGAGCAACAAGAGTCAGTAAGCCCCAGCCCTAGGTCAGGGCGGGGCAATAAACAATAGTTCAAGGCTCAGGTCCTTTTAGCAGGGGCTGAGCAGAAATACCAGTTCAGGGCTCAGGTCCTTGTCTCAGGACCTGAGCAGAAGCACCAGTCTCAGGCCTCAGGTCCTTACTTCAGGAGCTGAGCAGCGGCCTCAGTCTCAGGAAGCCCAGGCCCTCAATCAGGGCGGGCCAAGAAACAATAGTTCAAGGCTCAGGTCCTTATAGCAGGAGCTGAGCAGTAATAACAGTCCTAGGGCTCAGATCCTTGTAGCAGGAGCTGAGCTACAACACCACTTCCGGAAGCCCAGGTAAGTGCAGGCTTCTCGGCCGGAACCCTGGTAGGAGGGGGAGCCTGCCACCCGTGAGTGGGGTGGCAGGGGGGGACACAGGCCCACCCACTCCACTGTGTCCCAGCCCAGGGCCCTAACAGCGGCGTGGATCCGCTGCAGTCAGTGGGGATCCTGGCCGCAACACACTGACATGGGCACGTCAGTGCCCTCAGCCGGACAGGGGTCGGCTACCCCCGGGCTACACTCCATTTCCCCCTCCTCGGGTACCTGCTCGTCGCTGGGCTTGGCAGCGGGGTCCCATACCATGGGCTCCTCGGCGGGCGGAAGACGGTCTAGGTCGGGCTGCTCCTCCGGACTCGGGTCAGGGCGACGCTCGGGCCGCTCCTCGGGGTACCGGGCTCAGGGCAGGCTCGGTCCGTCCACGTCCGGGTACCGGGCTCGGGGCAGGCTCGGTCCGTCCACGTCCGGGTACCGGGCTCGGGGCAGGCTCGGTCCGTCCACGTCCGGGTACCGGGCAGGCTCGGTCCAGCGGGAGCCCGATCAGGAGCGTGCGTCCTCTCCGGCCGCTGGGCTCCAAGTGAGTGCTGAGGCCGGGCTTTTATACTTCCTGTCCCGCCCCTTGACTTCCGGGGGGCGGGAACAGGTGGCAATGGCTCCGCCCACTGAGGGGGATGTTCCGGTTCCTCTCTCTCAGGGGCCGCCGGGAGCCAGGCCGCCTCACTACAGTGTCAATCTGAGATTTTCTTTGTATTTTATCATTAGAGAGACAAGGAAAAATATCTCAGGGGATATTCACTTAGAATTAGAGAACTAAAGAAAAGTGGGGCAAATGTTTAGAGTATTTTATATCAGTCTTTGAGATTTGCAGAGAAAAGGTGTCACAAACTAAGCAATTGATAACATGAGAGAAAAATACCAAGATCTGAGGGGGATTTTATGTTGCTATTAAATAAGTAAAGGGAAAAGGGGGACTGTTTGACAGCATTTTATGAGACTGTCCAATACATAAACACAAAGTGATGGTTCCCCCCCCCCCACTGCCACCATTCACATGGGCAGCAGGGAGCCTGGGAGGAGCTGATTTGGGGAGGGGGGGAGCTGGAAGGCTCCCTGGATAAAGGAAGGGGGCGGAAGTGGGGGACGGGCAGGTGACTGGCAACTGAGGGCTGGGGGAAACTGTGTTGGTAGTTTGGGGTCAGTGGGTGGGATTGGGAAACTCGGGTCTGGGCAGTCTCCATGAGGGACACGTGCTTTTCCATCCCCGCCCTGGCAGAGAACGGGCATCTCCTCCCATCCGCACGCCAGGGCAGCCATGTGCTGGGGAATGACTCAGGGCAACAATTTTCCACTGAAATGAGAACAAATCGCTGCAGATAAAATGGGTGGGAAAAGCTGCCCCATCGAAGAGATTTTAAATTGACACTTGATAAGTAGAGAGAGACCAGGGGGAAATCGGGGGTGGTTAGAGAGCTGATCATGGGGGGAGGGGGGGGAATCTCCCTGGATTTTATAGCCACGTGTGATAATGGGAGAAAAGGGGAAAAGCTGGAGAGACTTTGTAGGTGAGAGGACGGGGCACAAACAGGGCAGGATTCCGTGAACTCACCTCCCCCCCGCCCCGCGGGAATTTCCTGGCTACACAAAACAGTTCAAATGTCCCGCCCCAATGACGTTCCCCCCCCCCGCAGCGACCAGGGTGACCCTCCCTCCCCCAACCCCTGAGAAGTTCCCTGTTCCCCCCCCCCCGATTGTGCCCCATTTTCTCTCCCCTTCGCCAGTGGCCAGTTCAGATCTCAGGTTTGGGGGTTTCCCCCATTTCCACCTGCAGGGATTTGTCCTTGTGCGGGTGGGAAATGGTTCCCCCGAGTGATTTCTGAGCTGGGCAGAGGGTGAATGGGCAGAGGCTGGGGGGGCCTGAGACAGGGACACCTCTGGGCTGCGCTGGGGGGGCCACTCTCTGCTGGCAACGGGGCCTGGGAAGGGCCAGGAAGGGGAGGGAGGAGCAAGTGTCCCCCATGGAGACGGCCCAGCCCCAGGTTTCCCAGTCCAGCTACTTCCCCTCCCCCACCCTGCCCAACCCAGCAGCCCCCCCTCAACCCACCAACTGCTAGTCCAGGGGTAGCCAACCTATGGCACACGAGCTGATTTTCAGTGGCACTCACACTGTCTGGGTCCTGGCCACCGGTCCGAGGGAGGCTCTGCATTTTAATTTAATTTTAAATGAAGTTTCTTAAACATTTAAAAAATCTTATATACACTTTACATGCAACAGTAATTTAGTTCTATATTATAGACTTACAGAAAGAGACAGTCTAAAAACATTAAAATGTGTTACTGGTATGCAAAACCTTAAATTAGAGTGAATAAATGAAGACTCGGCACAGCACTTCTGAAAGGTTGCTGACCCCTGTACTAGTCACATTCCCAGACCCCACTGCCAGCCCCTCCCCATAGCCAGTGACCTCACTCCAGCCCCACTCCTCTTCCTTGTGAAAGCCACATCACCCAGGGATCCCTGCCGGCCATGTGAATGTGAGGCAAGAAGAATCCATCCCCTTCTGTTGTTGATTTAATATCGCTGTATAATCCCCTCAAATTTCCCCTCTTTCCTCTTGAGTGGTTGAATGGTGACATAAAATCTCCCCACATGACGCTTGTCCCTTATATTGGCAAATATTTAGTTTGTGCCCCATTTTCTCCTCAGTTCTGAAATACTGATATCTAATGCTCGAAAATCTTCCCGCTTTTCTCTCCAGGTGTGTGACTGAGATCAGGGCTCTTATCGTACTGAGCGTGGGCCTGTTCTGACAGCTGCTGCAGAGACCCCAACTGAGATCTGGGCCCTGTTCTGCCAGGCACTGAAGAGACCCCAGGTGAGATCAGACCTCACTGTTGTGCCAGGTAAAACTGAGACCTGGACCGAGATCATGGCCCCCCTTGTGCCAGGCAGCGCATGACTGTGACCCAAACTGCTGTGTCCATTGTGCTGGGCATTTCAGAGACCTCGACTGAGATCTGTGTCCCCGTTGGGTCTGGCACTGCACTGACCCCAACCCAGATCACGTCGCACCACTGTACTGGGCACTGCAGAGACCCTGACAGAGATCCTGCCCCCACAATTTGCCAGATGCTGCAGGGAACCCGAACAAAATCAGGGATCCTGCAATGCTGGGACTTGCAGAGTCCCCGAGTGAGGTCAGGCCCCTGTTCTGCAGGGCTTTGCATAGACACTGACCAAGATCAGGGTCCCCATTGTGACAGGTGCTGAACAGACACCAAGGGTATCTCTACCCTGCCACTAAAACCCCAGCTGGCCCATGCCAGGTGACTCAGGCTCACAGGGCTCAGGTGAAGGGGCTGTTTAATTGCAGTGTAGATGTCTGGGCTTGGGCTGGAGCCAGGCTGTAGGACCCTGCGAGGTGGGAGGGTGCCAGACCTTGGGCTGCAGCCCCAGCCGGAACATGGATACCACAATTAAACAGCCCCACAGCCTGAGCCGTGTGAGCCCAAGTCAGCGGGCACAGGCCAGCTGCCGGTGTCTGACTGCAGTGTCGACATGCCCACAGGGACAGAGAGGCCTTGCCACAAAAAGCTCAAAGGCTAAATAGGCCAATGGTGGGAGGCGACTCTCCATTTTACAGATGGGGAAACTGAAGCTCAAAGAGCTGAAGTAATTTGCTCAAGTTTGCATGGAGAATTTGGGGCAAAACTGGGAACTGAACCCAGATTGTTTGAGTTCTTGCCTCTCCCCTTAACCCCAGGCCCAGCATGTGTGTGTGCAGCGTTGTTTTGGTCAGTGTTTGCCTTGCATTGGCTTCCAAGGGAGGCTGTGGAATTTCCTTCATTGGAGGTTTTTTAAGACCAGGTTAGAGATACACCAGTCTGGGAATGTCTAGGGATACTTGGTCCTGACTCGTCACAGGAGGCTTGAGGAGACAACGTCTCAAGATCCCTTCCAGGCCTACAATGAAATAATTCTCTTTTGTGCTGTGTCCTGTTCTACGCTGAGCTGTTTTGCATGGTGCCATTTGGAACTGTGATCGCACCATGTTGTGTAGCAGTTTTATGCTGCACTGTTTTGCCTCAGCATGTTTGGTGCCTGTGTTGTGCTGGTTTGAGATGAGCTTTTTTTTTTTTCATTGTGTAATATTGTCCTAGGGTGTGTTAGTTTGCATCGTGTTTTCTTTTCCTCTGTATTGTCATTTTATGCTGTGGCTTTTGTTGTTTCTTTTTTTTTTCCCCCCCGAGTTTCCTGACATTATGTTGTGGTGGGTTTTACTCTGGATGTTGTGTTTTATACGTATATATTTCATGGCATCCTAGAAATGTAGTGCTAGATAAGACCTCAAGATGTCATCAAGTCCAACTCTCTGCTGAGGCAGGACCAAGTATATGTAGATTATCTCCGACAGAGCTTTGTCCTACTTGTTCTTAAAAACTTCCAGGGAAAGAGACTCCCCAGCCCCCCTTGTAAGACTATTCCCGAGCTGACCTGCCTTAGCTCTGGGGACACCCACACAGATTGTAGTGGTGAGCAGCTCTGGGGAGAGAGGAGACCCCAGTGAGTGGCAGCTGGGTAAAGAGACTGAAGTTGGGAGGAGAAACATTGACGTGTCCAAGGTCACCCAGGCTGTCTGTGACCGAGCTAGAAATAGGTTCTAGTGCCACCGTACTGCTGTTTCTGAAGGTCTCTGCCACCCTGGTGTTTTAGGCACTGGTGCAAACCCTTAGTGTAGACAGAATTTACACTAGTGCACTCTGATTGGCACTGGTGCACCATGTCCCAGTTTGAAGGTTTGAGGTGGTGGAGGCGGGGGGAAGTGACCTCACAGAGGCCTGGGGCTGGCTGAACAGTGCAGCTGGTAAGGGAGGGGCAGCAGTGAGTGCTGGAGGTATGAGCCAAGAGCACAGCCCCACAGGGCTGGACACTGACTTCTCCTGACCCAGGGGACACACCCAGAGGCGTTGTCAGCAAAATGCCGCTGATTTTCGGTTCACCGGCCAGTAACTAGTTTTCTGCCTATAAAAGCCAGAGCTGGCGTTAGGGGGGATGGCACAGGGGCCCCCACAAAGCTCCATCGCTCAGGCCAGGGGTCTCAAACACCCGGGCTGCATGCGGCCTGCAGGGCTCTTGGGTGTGGCCAACCAAGCTCCCCTCTGCCTACCCGCGGGATTCCCCCGTGGCGCTGTGAGCCCCGTGCCGCTGTCTGAAGCAGCTGGCAGCTCGCCCCTCCCGGCCGGGGGAGGGGGAAAGAGGCAGAGGGTTCCTGCATTGCCTCCTTCCAGGCACCGACTCCCACAGCTCCCATTGGCTGGGAACAGGGAACCGCGGCCAATGGGAGCATTGTGGGAGGTACCTAGAGGAGTGGCAAGAGAGCGCACGCCCGGAGCCCTGACACCCCCCCACCCCCCCCGAGGCTGCAGGGACATGGAGCAGCGCGGGGCCGGGGGCCAGGGCAGGCAGGCAGGGAGCCTCCCTTGGCCCCGGTGCCCACTGCTGCCACCTCGCAGCCGCTCTAGGTAACCGGCGCCTCCTGCTGCATCCCACACCCCCCTGCACCCCAGCTCCCTGCCCTGAGCCCGCTGCCGCATCCTGCAACCCTCCTGCACCCCAGGTCCCTTCCCTCAGCTCCCTGCCACATCCCACCCCCCTCCTGCACTCCCTGATCTGAGCCACCTGCCGCACCCCTCACCCTCTTGCATCCCACCCACCAATGCCCTGCCCTGAGTTCCCTGCCTCACTTTGCACAGCACCTGCACCTCAACTCCCTGCCCTGAGCCCCCGCCGCACCCTGCACTGTTTCTGCACCCCCTGGGGGCAGTGTTGGGGTGGGGACTTTGGGGTAGGGGTTGGATTGGGGCAGGGAAGGGGTGGAGTGTGGGCGGGGCCGGAGGCAGCAAAGGGGGGTGTCAGTGATGCTCCCTCAGTTCACTGCTCTAGTCCTCATGTGGCCCTGGTGCTCGTTTGAGACCCCTGGCCTAGGCTTTGGCTTCAGCCCCGGGTGGTGGGGCTCAGGGCCCTGGACTTCAGCCCCATGCGCTGGGACTTCAGCTTTCTGCCCTGGGCCTCAGCGAGTCCAATGCCGGCCTTGCTTGGCAGCCCCCTGAAACCTTCTTGTGGCCCCCCCAGGGGCCCCAGACCCCTGGTTGAGAACCACTGCCTTACCCCACGAATCACAGCAATGTTCAGGTTACTGCCAGTCCCAAAGGACCAGTCACTTCTGTAGGTCCATTGAATCTTAGATCTTCCAACAAAGACAACACTTGTAGCCAGTCCTGTCATAACCTGTATTAATATTTATTTAAAAGGAAAGGAGAGTTGTTTACAAAGTTAAAGCAGGTAATCCTATAGATGCAGACGAGTTGCAGTCTGAAATTTCAAAGGTAATAGAAGCTTCTATAATAAGCAAGCTCTGCATATTCTTTAGGACTAACCCGGGGTCCGGCCGGGTGGCGCGGTTCCTGCCCCGGGGTTCAGCCCTTCCTGCCATGTGCTCTGTCCTGGAAACTCAGCTAATGGGAAGTCAAGAGCACAACAACAGTTTTGTGTCTCCGTTAACATCCCATAATAGTCTCTCTGGTGTGGATGGACCTTTCCTGCCAGGCAGGGTGTAATGCATTCTGTTGCCAATCAGCACTTCACCTAGGTAACGTCTCTCTCCTGTGTGCTGATTTACAGAGCCACAGAGGCTCACAATGCAACTAGTCAGATGTTAACCCAGGCAGCAACTCACAAGCATTCAATGAAGTCTAAACACTAAACACATTCTCATGTTCACAGTCTGTATGAGGAGTATCTACTCATTGGGACTCACTGGGAAGCCACAGAAAAAAAACAAGATGTGCTGAGGCAAGAAGGCCCAGTCTCAGCGCCCCCGGGGTCACGCATCCCAAAAACTAAAACTAGGCCCGGCCCAAGAAGGGGGCACTGCCAGGAGAGACTCTACAAAGGCTAAAGCATCAAACAACTTAGTTAACCTGAGAGAGCTGCCTTGGGGACAGTGACATGGACAATCCCCAGAGTGACTCCTTTGATTCTGCTCTTCTCTGGCCTTTGGTTCATAGAATCATAGAACTGGAAGGGACTTTGGGAGGTCATCTAGTCCAGTCCCCTGCTCTCAAGGCAGGACTCAGTATTATCTAGACCATCCCTGAGGTGTTTGTCCAGCATCCTCTTAAAAATCCCCAATGATGGAGATTCCACAACTTCCCTACGCTATTTGTTCTGGAGTTTAACCACTCTGACAGTTAGGAAGTTTTTTTCCTAATCTCCATCCTAAATTGCCCTTGCTGCAATTTAAGGCCATTACTTCTTGTCCTATCCTCAGAGGTTAAGAACAATTTTTTCTTCCACATCCCTGTAACAACCTTTTATGTACTTGAAAACTATTATCATGTCCTCTCTACTCCAGACTAAACAAACCCAATTTTTTCAATCTTCCCTCATAGGTCATGTTTTCTAGATCTTTAATCATTTTTGTTGCTCTTCTCTGGACTTTCTCCAATTTGTCCACATCTTTCCTCATATGTGGCACCCACAAATGGACACACTACTCCAGTTGTGGCCTAATCCGCACAGAGTGGAGTGGAAGAATTACTGCTTGTGTCTTGCTTACAGTACTCCCTCAAATACATCCCAGAATGATGTTTGCCCGTTTACACTGTTGACTTAGCTTGTGATCCACTATGGCCCCCAGCTCCCTTTCCGCAGTGCTCCTTCCTGGGCAGGAATTTCCCATTTTGTACGTGTGCACCTGATTGTTCCTTCCTAAATAAAGCACTTTGCATTTGTCCTAATTGAATTTCATCCTATTTACTTCAGGCCTTTTCTCCAGATCATTTTGAATTTTAATCATAGAATATCAGGGATGGAAGGGACCATAGGAGGTATCTAGTCCAATCCCCTGCTCAAAGCAGGACAAATCCCCAGACAGACTTTTGCCCCAAATCCCTAAATGGCCGTGTGACCGGGCGAGTCGGGGCTCAACTCTCCCAAGGGTGGAGGGGAGCCACACCGACTCACTACAGGTCCTCTATCTCGCAGGGGCTGATCCCCTTCTGGGTTCCTGGCGACAAAGACACAGTCAGGAGGCTTAGTCCCCTGGTGCCGGGGCTGAGCAACAATCAGTACCAGGAGCTCAGGCCCTCGGGGGCGGGGCTGAGCAGCAAACAGTACAATCAGGAGCCCAGGCCCTTTGGAGCAGGGGCTGAGCAGCAAACAAAGTCGGGAATTTAAGTCCAGGCCCTCAGTCAGGGTGGGGCAGCAAATAGCAGTTCTAGGCTCAGGCCCTCTGGCAGGGGCTGAGCAACGCAATAGTTCAGGGGCTCAGGTCCTTAAGCAGGAGCTGAGCAAACAATAGGTACGTCCAGACTGCTATGTCTGAGCGCTGGTGTGAGGGGGAGACTGCCACCCGTGAGTGGGGTGGCAGGGGGGACACAGGCCCACCCACTCCACTGTGTCCCAGCCCGGGGCCCTGGCAGCGGTTATCACCGCTGCTGGTCAGTGGGGTCCTGACCGCAACACGCTGACATCGGCACCTCGGTGCCTGCAGCCTGACAGGGGTCGGCTACCCCCGGGCTACTTTCCATATCCCCCTCAGGGCCTACCTCGTCGGTTGCACCGGATCCAGGCCAGTCAAGCTGCATCGGCTCCTCGAGACCAGGGCTTGGTGGCAGGTCCGGTAGCTCCTCCGGGAAGTCCAGCCAGGCGGCTCCTCCGGGTAGCAGCAGGGCTGGGGGAGCTCCGGTGGCCCCTCTTCGTAGTGGCCCCTCTAGGTACCGGTCACGGGGAAGCTCCGGTGGCTCCTCGACGTAGCGGGCGCGAGGAAGCTCCAGCCAGTCGGGACAGTTGCCTCGGGTCCTGGAGGGTTCCCAGTCAGGAGCTCCCGCCAGCACATCTGCTCCCAGCGGTTGCTGGGCTTGTACTGAGCTCTGGCGACCCGCTCTTATACTTCCTGTCCCGCCCCTTGACTTCCGGGGGGCGGGAACAGGTGGCGGTAGCTCCGCCCACTTGGGTGTCTGTACCGGGGCTCCCTCTGCTGGGCAAGAGGGGAGCCACACCGACTCACTACATACCCCCCCCTCAAGTCTGGCTCCCGCTCGTCGGGGCCAGGCTCGTTCATCCCCTCGAGGCGGGATAGGAAGTCCGCGTTGGCATGGTCTTTGCCAGCCCGATGCTGATGGTAATGGCGTAGGGCTGCAAGGCCAGATACCAGTGCATGATGCGGGCATTGTTGTCCTTCATCCGCATCAACCATTGGAGGGGAGCGTGGTCGGTGACCTGTGTGAACGGTGCCCCGAGGAGGTAGAAGCGGAGGGCATCGCAGGCCCACTTCACAGCGAGCGCCTCCTTCTCTACTACGGCGTAGTTCTTCTCCCGGGGAAACAACTTCCGACTGAGGTAGAGCACGGGGTGGTCCCTTCCCTCCACTTCCTGGGACAGGACAGCCCCCAACCCTACCTCAGAGGCATCTGTTTGAAGGATGAACCTCTGGTTGAAGTCCGGGCTGTACAGAACCGGCTCCTGACAGAGGCACCTCTGGAGCGTCCGGAAGGCCGCTTCGCACTCCGGGGTCCACCGTATCTGCCGGGGGATGTCCTTGCTTAACAGCCCGGTTAGGGGCACCGCGATGGATGCGAACTGTGGGATGAACCGCCGATATTACCCGGCGAGACCCAAGAACTGCCGGACATGTCGTTTGGTCGTTGGGGTGGGACAGTCCACGAGGGCTTGTACTTTCCCGACAAGGGGTTTGACCCATCCCCCCCCCGACAGTATAGCTGAGATACGTGATTTCCTGCCAGGCGATACGGCACTTCTTGGGATTAGCTGTTAAACCGGCCTGCCTCAGGGATCTCAGGACCGCGGCGACCCGGTTTAGGTGGTCTTCCCAGTGCCGGCTATAGACCACCACATCATCTAAGTAGGCGGCCGCATATTCACGATGGGACTGCAGCAGGTGGTCCATCAGTCTCTGGAAGGTCGCCGGGGCCCCGTGGAGACCGAAAGGCATTCGGGTGAATTGGTACAGCCCGGTCGAGGTGGCAAAGGCGGTTTTCTCCTTCGAGGCCTCCTCGAGCGGGATCTGCCAATAGCCTTTGCTGAGGTCGAGGGTGGTAATATATTGGGCCTCGCCAAGGCGTCCCAGTAGCTCGTCCACCCGGGGCATTGGGTAGGCATCGAAGCGGGAGATGGGATTCACCCTCCGGAAGTCGATGCAGAACAGGCGGGTGCCATCTGGCTTGGGCACCAGGACCACTGGGCTACGCCATTCACTTTGGGATGGCTCGATGACCCCTAAGGCCAGCATGACCTGGACTTCCTCCTCGACTTCTTGGCGCATCTGGTACGGCAGCGGCCGAGTTGTTTCCCGAACCACCTTCCCTGGCTCGGTCTGGATTGAATGGTAGACCCGAGTCGTGTGACCCGGTATCGCTGTGAAGGTTTTCTGAAAGGCCTGGAGGAGACAGTTGGCCTGCTTGCGCTGTTCGTCGGTCAGCGATTCTCCGAGGAGGGGCGCTGCAGGGTCTTCTATTTGGGGTATGCGGGGTCCCAGTTCCGGCTCGGGCGGATAAGGGTTGATCAACAAACCCTCCCGGTCACGCCAGGGCTTCAGCAGGTTCACATGGTACCGTTGGGTCCCCTTACGTTTATCTGGTTGGCGAACCTCGTAGGTGACCGGTCCCACTTTTCGGGTCACTTCATACGGTCCCCTCCAGCGGGCAAACAGCTTGGACTCGCTCGAGGGCAGGAGGAGTAGGACAACCACACAGACTGTAGTGGTGAGCAGCTCTGGAGAGAGGAGACCCTGGTGAGTGGGCAGCTGGGGAAAGAGACTAAAGTTGGGAGGAGAAACATTGACGTGTCCAAGGTCACCCAGGCTGTCTGTGACCGAGCTAGAAATAGGTTCTAGTGCCACCGTACTGCTGTTTTGGGCACTGAAGGTCTCTGCCACCCTGGTGTTTTAGGCACTGGTGCAAACCCTTAGTGTAGACAGAAGTTACACTAGTGCACTCTGATTGGTACTGGTGCACCATGTCCCAGTTTGAAGGTTTGAGGTGGTGGAGGCGGGGGGAAGTGACCTCACAGAGGCCTGGGGCTGGCTGAACAGTGCAGCTGGTAAGGGAGGGGCAGCAGTGGGTGCTGGAGGTATGAGCCAGGAGCACAGCCCCACAGGGCTGGACACTGACACTGGCTCCTGTCGCCCCTGCGCCGTCCTTAAGTTCTCCCAGCTGCCAGTCACCCCCTCCCTGCTGGTGCCCCCACTGCCCAGCGTCCCCCCAGCTGCCAGTCACCCCCTCCCTGCTGGTGCCCCCACTGCCCAGCGTCCCCCCAGCTGCCAGTCACCCGCACCCCTGCTGGTGCCCCCACTGCCCAGCGTCCCCCCAGCTGCCAGTCACCCGCCCCCCTGCTGCTGCTGCCCCCCCTGCCCAGCACCCCCCCAGCTGCCAGTCACCCGCCCGCCCTGCTGCTGCTGCCCCCCCTGCCCAGTGCCCCCCCAGCTGCCAGTCACCCGCCCGCCCTGCTGCTGCCCCCCCTGCCTAGCGCCCCCCCAGCTACCAGTCACCTGCCCGCCCTGCTGCTGCTGCCCCCACTGCCCAGCGCCCCCCCAGCTGCCAGTCACCCGCCCACCCTGCTACTGCTGGTGCCCCCACTGCCCAGCGCCCCCCCAGCTGCCAGTCACCCCCCCCGCCCTGCTGCTGCTGGTGCCCCCACTGCCCAGCAACCCCCCAGCTGCCAGTCACCCGCCCGCCCTGCTGGCTGGTGCCCCCACTGCCCAGCGCCCCCCCAGCTGCCAGTCACCCGCCCGCCCTCCTGCTGCCCCCACTGCCCAGTGCCCCCCCAGCTGCCAGTCACCCCCTCCCTGCTGCTGCTGCGACCCCTGAGCAGTGCCCCGATGATGCCAGTCACCCGCCCACCCTGCTGCTGCTGCCCCCCTGCCCAGCGCCCCCCCAGCTGCCAGTCACCCCCCCGCCCTGCTGCTGCTGCCCCCCCGCCCAGCGTCCCCCCAGCTGCCAGTCACCCGCCCACCCTGCTACTGCTGCCCCCATCTCCCAGCACCCCCCCAGCTGCCAGTCACCCGCCCTGCTGCTGCTGCTGCCCCCCCTGCCCAGCACCCCCCCAGCTGCCAGTCACCCGCCCGGCTGCTGCTGTCCCCACTGCCCAGTGCCCCCCCAGCTGCCAGTCACCCCCTCCCTGCTGCTGCTGCCTCCTCCCCACTGCCAGGGAGTTTTCCTGCTCCATACTCCCCTCACGTACCCTCTTAAAGCACCTCCCCAAAGGGCTCCTTGCTGCCCATGTGAAGGGTGGGTGTGTGTGGGGGAATTATTACTGTCTGTTTATGGAACTTCCATATACAATCCCGTCACACTGTCCAACTACTGTCACTAACTTAGTATAAAATCTCTTCAGAACCGGGTGCTTTTCTCTCATTATCAAATATTTCTTTTTAGACCTATTTCTTCCCCAATTCTCAAGGATAGATTTAAAATATCCCGTGTGCGGTGCTGTAGTAGCCATGGTGAGCCCAGGATATTCGAGGCTGCCCCCGTGATTTATATTCAAACATATTCCGTGTTATTTTCCATCCCATTCCTTGTGAATCTGAACATGTTCGCTTTTCTGCTGGCAGCTGTGCAGTGAGTGGAGCTTTTCATTGATCTGTCTACAGCAGTGGTTCCCAACCTTTTTGTGGCCAGTAGCACATTCATGTTTTCAGAAGAGTGTGGTGGGCGCCAACAATTTTTCAAGGCTTATTTTCTGTTTACATTAAATATACAAAAAAATCATTTAATACTACATAATATATGAATCCATAAGATAAAAACAGTAATTTTACATGTAAAAGGTATTAACTAAATTATTCGGCAATTACTCTTTCACCTTCCCATGTCAATTTGTTCTTTTTTATCTACAAAACATTTTACAAAATAAATATCAAACAGTTTTCATCTTTATTTTTTAAAAAGTAAAACATTGTTGAACTGCTGGTCCAAATATATTTATTATCCTTACTTTAACATAGAATGAAGCCTGCAGCCCCAGAGTTCTCTGTTCCCGGCCGGGGCTGGGCTGCAGCTTCTCTCCAGCTTCGAAGCCACAGCCCCGTGCCTGCCAAGGACAGAGAACGCCAGCGCCTGCAGCCTCGGAGAAGCTGGAGAGAAGCCGCAGCCCCGTGCCTGCCAGGGACAGAGAGCACTGGCGCCCGCAGCCTGCAGCCCCGGAGAAGCTGGGGAGAAGCTGCAGCCCCACACCTGCCAGGGACAGAGAGCACCGGCGCCTGCAGCCCCGGAGAAGCTGGGGAGAAGCTGCAGTCCCGCGCCTGTCAGGGACAGAGAGCACCGGTGCCTGCAGCCTGAGTTCTCTGTCCCCGTCAGGCGCGGGAGCCACAACTTCTCTCCCCTGCTGGGCAGTAGGTGGGTGCACATAAATGCCCCGGCGGGCACCATGGCGCTCGCGGGCACCACGTTGGGAACCACTGGTCTACAGCCACGTGCAGATCCCTTTCTTTAGTTGTGTAGCCGATATGTTCTGCTGACGCTGCCAGGTGTAATGCATGTTCAGTAGGGGGTTCTCCCCTACTAATGCTGCAGTGTCCTTCTCCTCTAGGTTAGTATATTAATGATCTCATTTTGGTGTCATGTGTGTCAGTTCGTTGCCATGGCGCTCATGTGCTCAGACATCTGAGGATGCTCTGCAGAAAAGCTCCTTGAGTGGGGTGATCCACAGGGAGTAGCTCAAACCTGCAAAGTGCCTGGCCAGGGGCAGGACATTAGCCCAGCAAGGGAGGGGTGTGGCAGTGACATCACAAAGGCCTTTGGCAGGACCTCAGGCTATTGGTCCAAGGTGGTGGGGAGGTGGTGACCTCACAGAGAGATGCTGACATCAGCCAGGCAGGACAGGGGCGAGGGGCCAGGGAAACCTCAGAGACCCCTGTGGCTTTGCTCCAGCAAGTCTCCTTCTCCAGGTCTCTCTTTGAGGACTGAGGCAGGTGACTGGCAACTGAGGGCTGGGGGAAACTGTGTTGGTAGTTTGGGGGCAGTGGTGGGATTGGGAAATGGGGTCTGGACAGTCTCCATGGGGGACATGTGCTCTTCTCATCCCTGCCCTGGCAGAGAACGGGCACCTCCTTCCATCCCCACTCCTGGGCAGACATGTGCCGGGGAATGACTCAGGGCAACAATTTCCCACCTAAATGAGGACAAATCGCTGCAGATAAAATGGGTGGGAAAAGCTGCCCCATTGGAGAGATTTTGAATTGACACTTGAGAAATACAGAGAGACCAGGGGGAAAAGGGGAAAAGCTGGAGAGACTTTGTAGGTGGGAGGACGGGGCACAAACAGGGCAGGATTCAGTGAACTCACCTCCCCCCACACGGGAATTTCCTGACTGCACAAAACAATTCAAATGTCCCGCCCCAATGACCTTCCCCCCCCCCCCCGCAACCCCGACTCCCCCCAGCTCAACTCCTGCTCCCCCCCCGCCCGGATTTTCCCTTTAGCCCCCCGCGACTCCCCCCACCATCAATTCCCTGCTCAGCCCCCCGCTCCCTGTTGCTCCCTCGCCCCGTCCCAGCCCCGCCGCCAGCGCCCAGCGGAACGTTCCGGCTGATGCGGGCGGGGGGAAGGGCAGCGGCTTCAGCAGCTGCTACTGAGCATGCGCAGTGCCCGGGAGCAGCACAGGGCCATGGGGAGCGATTTAATGCACCGCCCCCGCCCGACACCCCCAGGGACCCCCCGCCGGGCCCCCCCATCCCAGCGGGGGGCGGATCCTGCTGCGGCTCCGCTGGGGCCGAGGCGGCTCCGAGGCTTCTCCCGGGTTCCCCGGGGCAGAGTCACGTTCCCGCCCCCCAGCGCCCCCCCCGGGGTCTCTCACTCCCCGGGGGCTCCGGGCGGGGCTGGGGCGGGCAGAGCCCGGGGCTGCCCGGGGGGCGGGGCCCAGCTGGAGAAACCCCCCCCCGCACAGACCCCCCCGGGGAGCAGCAGCGGCTCAGCCCGGGCCCGGCTCACGCGGAGGCGGCAGCAGCAGCTTTGTTCTCTCACCCCCAGCGGGGCTCGTACGGAGCATGCGCAGTAACAGCTGCTGGAAATCTCCCTTCCCTGGGCTGGAGAGAGGGCAGACGCGACCCCGGGGCAGGCTGGGAGATGTAGTTCCTGATGCTCCCTGGACCGGAAGTGACGTTGCGGGAGAGACCAAACCGATCTGCAAACGCACGCGAGCCGCTGCGGCTCTGCCTGGCTCGCGCGGGGCCGTTGGAGCCTCTCCCGGGCCGGAGAAGGGTTGGTGCCGTTGGGGCTCTGGGCATGCGCAGATCGCGGCGGGAGAGCCCTTCATTAACCCCCACGTGCCCGGCCCGGGCTCCGCCCGCCCCGCTGCGGAGCTGCAGCCTCCAGGCCCCGGAGCGAGCCCCGGGGGCGGGGCGGTGACTCTGCCCCAGTGCCCGGGGGGGACCCGGCATCTCGCAGCGCCGGGATCTGCTCCCTGGGGGGGGGCAGCGCCCGCGGGGGGCTCGGAGCTGCTGCCCCCGCAGGAGCCCAGCGCCCCCCGGGCCCGGCCAGGCTCTGCCCTGGGGCCCCGCGGGGGGTGCCGGGGGGAGGGGCCCGGCCCACTGGGGTCCCTGCGTGGGGCCAGGCGGGGCTGAGGGGGGGTGAGACCGGGCTGGGGGGGGGGCGGGCGGGAAATGTCGGTGCAGCCCGGACGTGGCCGGGGGGGGCAGGTGACCCCCGAGGAGCGGGGAGAGAAAGGGGGGGGCTGAGATCCCCTCGGATTTACCGCTGCCCCCTCCCGTGGGGACCCCCCTCCTCCCCCGTCCTGCCCCCTTTCTCCCTAGAGAGCCACGAGCAGCGCCCAGGGTGACCCCCCCCTCCCCCAACCCCTGAGAAGTTCCCTGTCCCCCCCCCCCGATTGTGCCCCATTTTCTCTCCCCTTCGCCAGTGGCCAGTTCAGGTCTCAGGTTTGGGGGTTTCCCCCATTTCCACCTGCAGGGATTTGTCCTTGTGCGGGTGGGAAATGGTTCCCCCGAGTGATTCCTGAGCTGGGCAGAGGGTGAATGGGCAGAGGCTGGGGGGGCCCTGAGACAGGGACACCTCTGGGCTGGGCTGGGGGGGCCACTCTCTGCTGGCAACGGGGCCTGGGAAGGGCCAGGAAGGGGAGGGAGGAGCAAGTGTCCCCCATGGAGATGGCCCAGCCCCAGGTTTCCCAGTCCAGCTACTCCCCAGCACCTGCTGGCCCTGTGAGTGTGAGGCAAGAAGAATCCATCTCATTCTGTTGTTGATTGAATATCCCTGTATAATCCCCTCCAATTTCCCCTCCGTTCTCTTGAACTGTTAAATGCTGATGTAAAATCTTCCAGATGTTGGTGCTTCTGTCTCACATTAGCAAATATATTGTTTGTGCCCCATTTTCTCCTCAGTTCTGAAATACTGATATCGAATTCTCAAAAATCTTACCGCTTTTCTCTCCAGGTGTGTGACTGAGATCAGGGCTCTTATCGTACTGAGCGTGGCCCTGTTCTCCAGGCGCTGCAGAGACCCCAGGTGAGATCAGACCCCACTGTTGTGCCAGGTAAAACTGAGGCCTAGACCGAGATCACGGCCCCCTTTAAGCCAGGCAGCGAACGACTGCGACCCAAACCGCTGCATCCATTGTGCTGGGCACTTTAGAGACCTCGACTGAGATCTGTTTCCCCGTTGAGTCTGGCACTGCACTGACCCCAACCCAGATCACGCCCCACCACTGTACTGTGCACTGCACAGACCCTGACAGAGATCCTGCCCCCACATTTTACCAGTTGCTGCAGGGGCCCTAAACAAAATTAGGGTTCCTGTAATGCTGGGAGTTGCAGAGTCGCCGACTGAGGTCAGGCCCCTGTTATGCAGGGCTCTGCACAGACACCGAGATCAGGGTCCCCATTGTGACAGGTGCTGAACAGACACCAAGGATATCTCTACCCTGTCATTAAAACCCCCAGCTGGCCCATGCCAGGTGACTCAGGCTCACAGGGCTCAGGTGAAGGGGCTGTTTAATTGCAGTGTAGATGTCTGGCCTCGGGCTGGGGCCAGGCTGTAGGACCTTGCGAGGTGGGAGGGTGCTAGACCTTGGGCTGCAGCCCCAGCCGGAACATGGACACCACAATTAAACAGCCCCACAGCCTGAGCCGTGTGAGCCCAAGTCAGTGGGCACGGGCCAGCTGCCGGTGTCTGACTGCAGTGTCGACATGCCCACAGGGACAAGCCTTGCCACAAAAAGCTCAAAGGCTAAATAGGCCAATGGTGGGAGGCGACTCCATTTTACAGATGGGGAAACTGAAGCTCAGAGAGCTGAAGTAATTTGCTCAAGTTTGCATGGAGAATTTGGGGCAGAACCTAGATTGTTTGTATTCTTGCCTCTCCCCTTAAACCCAAGCCCAGCGTGTGTGTGTGCAGCATTGTTTGGCCTGTGTTTGCCTTGCATTGGCTTCCAAGGGATACTGTGGAATTTCCTTCACTGGAGGTTTTTAAGACCAGGTTAGAGATACACCAGTCTGGGAATGTCTAGGGATACTTGGTCCTGCCTCAGCACAGGGGGCTGGAGTAGACGCCCTCTCAAGATCCCTTCCAGGCCTAATTGAAAGAATTCTCTTTTGTGCTGTGTCCTGTTCTACGCTGAGCTGTTTTGCCTGTTGCCTTTTGGAACTATGATGCACCATGCTGTGTTGCATAGTTTTATGATGCGTTATTTTGCCTCAGCTGGTTTGGTGTCTGTGTTATGTTGGTTTGAGTTGAGCTCTTTTGCATTGTGTACTTTTGTTCTAAGGTGTGTTAGTTTGCATTGTGTTGCTTTCTTCTCCTTAGTATTGTGTCATTTTATGCTGTGCAGTGTAGTTTTTTGTTTTGTTTTTTGAATTGCCTGACACCATGTTTTCATTTGGTTTCATCATGTTTTATACTTATCTATATTGCATAACATCATAGCATATTGCATAACATCAAGATGTTGTCATGTCCAGCTCCTTCTGCCGAGGCAGGACATGTGTATGTAGATTGTCTCTGACAGAGCTTTGTCCTACGTGTTCTTAAAATCTTCCAGGGACAGAGACTCCCCAGCCCCCTTGTAAGACTATTCCCAAGCTGACCTGCCTTAGCTCTGGGGACACCCACACAGACTGTAGTGGTGAGCAGCTCTGGAGAGAGAGACCACCCCAGTGAGTGACAGCTGGGTAAAGAGACTGAAGTTGGGAGGAGAAACATTGACGTGTCCAAGGTCACCCAGGCTGTCCGTGATGGAGCTAGAACTAGATCCCAGTTCTAGTGCCACCGTACTGCTGTTTTGGGCACTGAAGATCTCTGCCACCCTGGTGTTTTAGGCACTGGTGCAAACCCTTAGTACAGACAGAATTTACACTAGTGCACTCTGATTGGCTCTGGTGCACTATGTCCCTATTTGAAGGCTTGCAGGGGATAGGGGAGGGCGGGCAGTGACCTCACAGAGGCCTGGGGCTGGCTGAACAGTGCAGCTGGTAAGGGAGGGGCAGCAGTGAGTGCTGGAGGTATGAGCCAGGAGCACAGCCCCACAGGGCTGGACACTGACTTCTCCTGACCCATGACCCATACACCCAGCTATGTGCAGGGACCACAGCTGAGCTGCCTGCCAAGACAGCCTGTGCATCCATGGGCAAACCACCTCTTTCTGCAGCCTAATACAATGGGGTCTGGGGACCTTCCCACGCTGCGGGTGATGTGGCTCTGGCGTTAACGGGATCTGTTTCTGGCTCTGTCCCTGACCTGCTTGGTGACCTTGGGGAAGTCACAGCCCCTCTGTTTTCCTCCTCCCCATTGTTTACTTGGATTGTGATCTCTTTGGGGCAAGGACTGTCCCTCTCTGTCTGTGCAGTGCCCAGCACAATGGGGCTGCTGATCTCAGTCAGGTTCTCTGCCATGTGCTGCACAATGGGGCCCTGATCTCCCTTAGTGTCTGTGCAACACAAAGCACAGCTTATAAAGTCACAGACTTTAAGGGCAGAAGGTAGAGGTGTATGTCAGATGAGGTCTCATCGGTGCCTTGTATAACAGTACTGACCCTTTCATGTATAGCTCAGTGGTTTTAGCACTGGCCTGCTAAACCCAGGGTTGTGAGTTCAATCCTTGAGGGGGCCATTTAGGGATCTAGGGCAAAAATCTGTCAGGGGATTGGTCCTGCTTTGAGCAGGGGGTTGGACTAGATGATCTACCGAGGTCCCTTCCAACCCTAATAATCTATGATTCTATGTGTCTGCTGGAAATCCCTCACCTGATGTATCCTAGGACTGCATTAACCTATTTCACGGCTGCATCACACTGGCAGCTCATAATTATCCTGTGATCAACCAGTCTCCTCCTCTGTCACTTCCAATTGACAAACCCCCAGCTTATTGCAAAATTTTGCACTTGGGGACTAACAAGTTGAATTTGTGCACTATTGATTTTCATCCCATTTCTATTACTCCAGCTTTCAAGGACATGCAGATTTTCTTGTATGATTTTCCTGTCCTCCTCCGTATTGGCAATCCCACCCGGCTCTGTGTCCCACTCCCACTTCTTGTGCCAAGATCACTGATAAAAGTGTTGAGTAAGATTGGTCCCAAGACTGATCCGAGGAACTGCACTAGTAACTCCCTCCAGCCTGACAACTCACCCTTCAATATGACCCCCTTGTAGACTCCCCTTTAACCAATTCTTTATTGACCTTTCGGTTCTCATATTAATCCCCATAGTCTCCAATTTAACAAATAGTTTCCCATGTGGAACTGTATCAAAAGCCTCACTGACGTCCAGATCAGGTTTCTCTGCACAATCTACCTTTTGTAACACCATGTTTTATTTATTTATAGTGCTGAAGGCTGAGAGGAAGTGTTAGCAGTAGGCTGAGAATGGCCATGTGGAGGTGAGGGAGGGGATGGCAGACAGTGGGGAGGCAGGAGGATGCGGCATTGGAGGTGTATGTGGGATTGTGTTTTGTAGGAGTCCATGTCTCTGCTCCCTGTGGCCGTGGCTCGTTCCGTACCAAAGCAGCATGTCAGCAGAGCAGACGCACACACCGTAGCTCTGCCTGGAACACGCAGCGTTCACTGCCAGATGGGCTGGGCGATTTTTCAGGGACCCAGCTTGATATGCCTGGCTGGGGTGGGTTCAGTTGGGCGGGGGTCTGGGCTCTGATAGTTTGCGATGTTCCTTTTTGCATAGTCAGTTCTTTCCATTTATTGTTTTACCCCCACCTATGCCCGAGGCCGCTCTCTTCGTAACTTGCTTCGGTTATTTCACTTCCAGTTTTTAAATGGGATCTAAGAATTGCAAAGCTGAATGAAAGATGACCAAACAGAACCATTTGAATGTCGGCCCAGAGCTGGTAGAATGGTACCTAGTGCGGTCGGCTGTAATGACCGGGTTCCCTACAGCGTTTTCTGGTGGGGCGGATAAAGCAACGTCAGAGAGCCAAATGCGCGTTTGAGGGCGAAAGGGCTCATCAGGTGTTTGCTCTCTAAGGAGCATGTCACCAGCCAGGGCCTGCAGTCTGTCAGGAGAGGTGCGCTGGGGTGTATTTAGGAATCTGAAAATAAAAGGTGAAGACTGCTGGGTCACAATATCCAATGAAATCTTGCAAACAATTATACAAATGGACCCTACTGCTGTTTAATACTGATTCAAAACTGACATTAAAATTAGGAGAGAAACACATGAGAAATGAACTGACACCTACTTACCATTTCTTAATGCCTAAAATTTTGACACTCCCTCACAGCATCTTTTTTTCAAAGTGATGCACAGCACACAGTCAAGTTAATGAATGAAAGCACACCCATTATTGACTGCTTTGTGCTGCATGAGCATCTGATTAAGCACCTAATTACATCTGTACCACTGTAAGTGGAAAGGCATCAACCCAGCTTAGCTCCAAGGTGTTTAGATGTGAATGAAAAGTTTCTAAATTAAATACATGGCAGAATGGTTAATGGGGAAAATACACTGAAGTGCCTCTACCCAGTCCTGTTGACTTGTTCTCCCAACTCCCCCATGAGTTCTGGCCTCTTGGTCAACTCAGCTCCCAGTCCCACATCAGCTGTGCCGTGTCCCAACCTAACCCATTTCTACTGCAATTCTTCACCCTCCTCATCCAGGCAGGGGGTTGGCGCTGCAGCCCCTAAGGTACCTGCGTTAATCTCTGTGTCTCATACTGGGGCTATTTAGATTTCAGGGAACGATTTCTCAGAATTACTGACTCTGGGAGGTGGGAGAGAGGAGAGGCTGAGAGAGCGTTTGCTCTTACGGCCACGTTCAACTCTGGTAGCCTCCATGTTACCTCATTCTCCACCCTCCCCCATGTCTCTGCTCATGTCAGTTTCACCTGATCATAATGCCACTGGCTTCAGCAGAGCTCCCAGACAGGAGCTACATCATGAGGGGGTTACGGTACTGAGAGTAAAATACATCACAAGGAGGGTGTAATTATCCTGAAGTGAAACATTCCAGTCTAGGAAGTGAAAGACTTCAAGTACTTCATTACTTAAAATTACGCTTGAAAGGATTGGATTTTTATTAATAAATTGCAGTAAATGTTAATTTCACTGTACACACACACAGATGAAAAAATATTGATATAGGTAATATACAGAAATGCTTCTGGAGAAAGTGGAGTTTGATTTAAGGATATTTACACTGTATATTTTGGGTGTGACATTGACAATTTCTCTTTGAACAGTTCTATGATTTGGCTTTTGGACTCTCAACAGTTACTGTTATTAAATAATTGTTGTCTGACGACCCCCATAACTTCCACAGCTCTGAACATTGAAATTGTAAACATTGAAAAAAGGGCTTAAAAATAAATCTCTATCTCTTGAAATTAAAAGAAAGAAATAGACACAATGAATTTTGTCAAACCCACTTAACAGCAATTGCAATATGCTAGGGGATGGAAATTCACAACTAAGGCACCAACCTTAATTCTGCCCTGTAGGGAGACCAGGCAATTGCCGTAGGGCTACGAATTAGGCATTTTAGTGTATATCGTTCCAGATTACAAATCGGTATGATCTAAAGACACATGAGATCTTTTCCTCAGGATATCACCGTCACTGGGTTGTTTCTCTTAGTGGTAATTCCCAGAAGTGAACAGATTAGTAACATTATCAGTTATGAAGTGGCCATTTCAGATTCCTGGGGAGTGTCGTATTTTGCACTAGGGGCCAGGTCCTTGGAGAGACGGAACCTTGGTTTCATTTTAACTTCTCCATGCTCAGCAGCTTCTGGAATTTGGTTCAAAGTATTTACATGTTTCCCTGCCCTGTTCTTAAAAGTGCTGCTTTAGAAAGTGGGGAAGGGCAGGAACTGACTGCAGGATCAGTAGCTGAGCCCCTTAGATATTTATAGCTCATCGGAAGGAGGACGGGGATTGGTGGGTGTCTGGGGATTTAATAATAAACACACAAATATCATTGTTCTTAGTGAATTTTCATCTTCTAATTCCCATAACCCACTAATTATCCCTGGCTTCCCCCGGCAGTCTGGGGAGGGAGAACTAGTCGACTCCTGTGGCCAGTGTGGAACCGAAGGCACAAGGATCTTTCAGTGGCTGACTCAAATTCACCCAGAGTCAGTGATGAGCTGCAGCCGGTTCGCACCGGTTCGCGGGAACCAGTTGTTAAATTTAGACGCTCTGGTAGAACCGGTTGTCCCGCCTGGGACAACTTGTTCTAAAAGGGCATTTAAATTTAACAACCACTCCCTGCTGTGGCCCCAGCTCACCTCAGCTCTGCCTCCACCTGCTGCCATGAATGCTCCGCCCTGCTTCTCCTCCCCACCCCCCCGCTTCCCGCGAATCAGCTGTTCGCGCGGGAAGCCTGGGGGGGTTGAGAAGCAAGCAGGCTTCCCGCTCAGGAACAGGAAGATGGAGCTGAGGTAGGGGTAGAGGGAACGAGGAGGGCCATGCGCCCCGGCCGGTCTTCAGCCGCGTCCCTGCCCTGCCCGGCTCTGGCCGCGGCCCTGCCCAGCCCCGCGGCCCTCCCCGGCCGCCTGCCTCCGTCCCTCCCCGGCCCCGCGTCCCTCCCCGGCCCCGAGTCCCTCCCCAGCCGCCCGGCTCCGCCTCCGACCCTCCCCAGCCCCGCGTCCCTCCCCAACCGCCCGGCTCCACCTCCGGCCCTCCCCGGCTGCCTGCCTCCGGCCCTCCCCGGCCCCGAGTCCCTCCCCAGCCGCCCGGCTCCACCTCCGGCCCTCCCCAGCCCCGCGGCCCTCCCCGGCCACCCGGCTCTGGCCACGGCCCTCCCCGGCACTGCGTCCCCGGCCGCCCGGCACCGCGTCCGCGGCCCTCCCTGGCCCCGCCGCAGCCCAGCTCCGGGCCCGGCGGCATCCGCGACCTCACCTACCCAGATGCCAGGGTCCGGGCGCGGCGGCGGCGGCCCCGGCTGCCCGGCTCCAGCTCCGGCTGCGTGGCTCTGGTGGCGGCCCTCCCCGGCTCCGGCCGGCCAGCCGCCTGGCTCTGGCCACTCGGCTCCCACCGTATCCTCCGGCTCCGGCCGCGCGACTCCTGCCCCGGCCCCGTGTCCCCAGGCTCCCGGCTCCAGCCATGGCCGGACTGTAGCACCGCCAGCCATGTCCAGGCAGCGCGGTAAGGGGGCAGGGAGGGGGTGTTGGAGAGAGGGCAGGGGAGTGGATAGGGGTGGGGAGGAGTGGATAGGAGTTGTGGGGGTCAGAGGGAAGGGAAGAGGGGGATTGAATAGGGGCAAGGGTCCCGGGAGGGCAGTCAGAAAGGATCAGGAGTTGGATGGGGGCGGTGGGAGGCAGTCAGGGGCAAGAGTTCCAGGGGCTGTCAGGGTACAGGGAAGGGGGGTGGATGGGGCAGGGCTTCCTGTGGGGGGGCATGATCCCTCCTGGGGTGAGGAGGGAACCGGTTGTTATGATTTTGGCAGCTCATCACTGCACAGAGTGAATTTCACTTCACTGGATAAAGCCCTAGTTGCTGAGCTCTGCAGAGGGGTGGGGAGGTGAATTCCATCCCCCATTCTTGGGCATAAACCCCCCTCCAATTCTCACCCTGACCTCAGACACTACCCCACCTTCCCCTGCAGTGATGGACCCACTTGATGCTGCCAGAGCCATGTGCCATGGGAGCTAGAGAGGACAGAGGCCCAGCTCCAGAACGGCTCCCCCTGCCCACAGCCCCCAAGCTGTGCTAGAGTTGCCCTGACTTTCCAATCTGCAGATCAGTCCGGGTGTACCCAGCCCGTGCACCCACCACACACAATCTTTGTCACAACAAACATCCCAGGATTGGGAAAGACCATCGGGCTGGCTGCAGTCTCCCGTTGCTGCTGTGAGGGGAATGGGGTGGTCCCTCACAGAGGATACAAACATACCCAGGGGCAGAAGGGAAATGTAGTTTCTTCCAGGGGTTTGAAATGTTTGGTTTAGAGTCCTGAGCTCTGTCTTCCTGTTTGTCTCCTCCTGCCACTTTCAGATCTCTTGGAGAGACAAGGTGGGGGAGGTAATTGTTTTAGAACCAATTAAAAATACCTCTTTGCTGTCCTGGGACCAACATGGGTACAACAACTTTCCCCTTTGTACCCCCTCCCCATCTCACCTCCCCCTCAGCTGAGACTGTCCCATGTGGTAGGAAAATAAGGGTTCAGTCCTGTCGCTGGATTGGGTCTTGCCAGCGCTAACGGGAGTGAAAGCCTGTGTGCATTAATGACAGCAGCAGCTCTGGGACTCGACACATAGGGAGAAGAGATGGGAGTGAGCAGGCTGTGTTTGTGCCAGGTGTGAGTTACTCATGTGGGAATTCTGCACCGCTGCGTACGCACAGAATTCACGTCCAGCGCAGAATTTCTTTTTTTTGGCTTGAAGAAGATACGTTCTGCCTGAGAAGTGCTGCAGTTTTGCCTTTCACCCACCAGAGGCCCCTGTGGCACCAGAACAGGCAGCAGCCAGCTGGGTTCATCGTGGTGGGAATTTGTTGCCCCGAGCTATACCCCAAATGGGAGGAGAGTTAGTGGGTGCAACTGGGGAGAGTCCTGAGACACGGCTGCCTCTGGGGTGGGGACAGGGTGGTCATTCTCGCCTCGCAAGAGGGTGTGGAAAGGGCACAGGAGGAGCAAGTGTCCCCTATGGAGACTGCCCAGCCCCAGGTTATCCAGTCCCAGACGCTTCTTCCCCCACCATGCCCCAAACCTCTTCACCCCTCCAGCCATCAGTTGCCAGGCTTCCCTCGCTGCGAGCCCTTCCTGACTGCAGAGACCCTCTGAGCAAGTCGTGTGTCAGGGCTCAGCCCTCTGGCTGCGTCCTCAGGGCACTTTCTTCCTCTCTCAGGGCACCGTGCCACAAGGGGCCCCACAAATCTACATTGCTCAGGCTTTGGCTTCAGCCCCGGGTGGTGGGGCTCAGGGCCCTGGACTTCAGCCCCATGCACTGGGACTGGAGCTTTCTGCCCTGGGCCTCAGTGAGTCTAATGCTGCCCTTGCTTGGCCCCTGCCCTGAAACCTGCTAGTGGCCCCCAGGGGGCCCAGGACCCCTGGTTGAGAACCACTGCCTTACCCCACGAATCACAGCAATGTTCCGGTTACTGCCAGTCATAGAATATCAGGGCTGGAAGGAACCTCAGGAGGTATCTAGTCCAACTCCCTGCTCAAAGCAGGACCAACCCTCAACTAAATCATCCCAGCCAGGGCTTTGTCAAACCTGACCTCATGCCAAAGGACCAGTCACTTACTGAGGTCAGTTGAGTCTTAGATCTCACAACAAAGACAATACTTGTAGCCAGTCCTGTCATAACCTGTATTAAGATTTATTTAAAAGGAAAGGAGAGTTTACGAAGTTAAAGCAGGTAATCCTATAGATGCAGACGAGTTATAGTCTTAAATTTCAAAAGGTAAAAGAAGCTTCTATAATAAGCAAGCTCTGCATCATTTTTAGGACTAACCCAGGCTAATCAGCTGGGGATCTCGTACTTATGCCTAGAAACTTTGTCCCCCCAGAGTCCAAGCAGCTACAGATCATCAGTTCCTTCTAAATGGGGTTTTTCATCCCCTTCCTGCCATGTGCTCTGAGCTGCAAACTCAGCTAATGGGAAGTCAAGAGCACAACAACAGTCTTTTGTTGTCTTTAACATCCCATAATAGTCTATCTGGTGTTGATGAACCTTTCCTGCCAGGCAGGGTGTAATGATTCGGCTGTCAATCAACACTCCACCTAGGTAAAGTCTCTCTCCTCTCGTGATTTACAGAGCCACAGAGGCTCCCAATGCAACTAGTCAGATATTAACCCAGGCAGCAACTCACAAGCATTCAATAAAGTGTAAACGCATTCTTATAATCCTAATACCTAATATTAACACAGGTGAGTCAAACTGATTCCACTGTGTGTTTGTCCCTGTTCAATGAAGACTGGGGCTTTTGCAAGAGCTAACACCTCATCTGGCAGTGTCACAGGCAGGCTGGGCAGGGATGGTGTCTCTAGCCTCTGTTTGCCAGAAGCTGGGAATGAGTGACAGGGGGGATCACTTGATGATTCCGTGTTCTGGTCATTCCCTCTGAAGCACCTGGCATTGGCCACTGAGCTAGATGGACCATTGCTCTGATGCAGTGGGCAGCTCTTATGTTCTCATGTTCACAGTCTGTAGGAGGAGTATCTACTCACTTGGACTCCCTGGGGAGCCACAGAAAGGAACAAGATGTGCTGAGGCAAGAAGGCCCAGTCTCAGAGCCCCCGGTGTCACGCTTCCCAAAGGCTAAAACTAGGCCCAGCCCATGAAGGGGGCACTGCCAGGAGAGACTGGATAAAGGCTGGAGCATCAAACAGCTTTGTAAACCTGAGAGAGCTGCCTTGGGGACAGTGACAGGGAGAATCCCCAGAGTGACTCCTTTGATTCTGCTCGTCTCTGGCCTTTGGTTCTTAGAATTATAGAACTGGAAGAGGCCTCGAGAGGTCATCTAGGCCAGTCCCCTACACTCAAGGCAGGACTAAGTATTATCTAGACAATCCCTGACAGGTGTTTGTCCAGCCTGCTCTTAAATATCCCCAGTGATGGAGATTCCACAACCTCCCTACGCTATTTGTTCTGGAGTTTAACCACTCTGACAGTTAGGAAGTTTTTTCCTAATCTCCATCCTAAATTGCCCTTGCTGCAATTTAAGGCCATTACTTCTTGTCCTATCCTCAGAGGTTAAGAACAATTTTTTCTTCCACATCCCTGTAACAACCTTTTATGTACTTGAAAACTATTATCATGTCCTCTCTACTCCAGACTAAACAAACCCAATTTTTCCAATCTTCCCTCATAGATCATGTTTTCTAGACCTTTAATAATTTTTGTTGCTCTTCTCTGGACTTTCTCCAATTTGTCCACATCTTTCCTCATATGTGGCTCCCACAAATGGACACAGTACTCCAGTTGTGGCCTAATCCGCACAGAGTGGAGTGGAAGAATTACTACTTGTGTCTTGCTTACAGTACTCCCTCAAATACATCCCAGAATGATGTTTGCCCTTTTGCACTGTTGACTTATACTTAGCTTGTGATCTACTATGGCCCCCAGCTCCCTTTCCGCAGTGCTCCTTCCTGGGCAGGAATTTCCCATTTTGTATGTGTGCACCTGATTGTTCCTTCCTAAATGAAGCACTTTGCATTTGTCCTAATTGAATTTCATCCTATTTACTTCAGGCCTTTTCTCCAGATCATTTTGAATTTTAATCATAGAAGATCAGGGTTGGAAGGGAACACAGGAGGTATCTAGTCCAACCCCCTGTTCAAAGCAGGACCAATCCCCAGACAGATTTTTGCCCCAAATCCCTAAATGGCCCCCTCAAGGATTGAACTCTCAGCCTTGGGTTTAGCAGGCCGATGCTCAAACCACTGAGCTCTCCTTCCCTGGCCTATCCTCTAAAACACTTGCAACCCCTCCCAGCTTGGTATTGTCTGCAAACTTGGTAAGTGTAACAGAGGATGTTACTGGGAGGGTTTCACCGTGTCTCAGAGGGTCACACCCTGGTGGGAGGAGCCTAGGCCTGTACTGGGATAAGGTCACTCTGTGCTTCACAGTGTGGCAGAACCTAGAGTGTCCATTAGCAGGGAAAAATCAGGGGGGAATCAGCATGTGGAATGGACAAAATCCCCCTCTGCATTCTCTCACATTGCCCTTCTCGTCCTGGCAGGCTACAGATTAACGTCCACGTTTTGCTCCAGATCATTTCATCCTCCCAAAGGGAAGGAAATGGCTGCAATGGAGGTGGCTCAGGTAAGGTATCAGGGAGCTGGTGGTGGGTTCTGCTTGAAGGGAGAGAAGCAGTACGTGCATAGGAGGGTAGGAGCTGCTGGAGGTGGTGGGAGGCAGGAAATATCTCAGGTGGAGAAAGGGAAGGGACAGGATGTGACAAACCTGCTGAGACTTGTGTACTCTAGGGTGTGCTGGGTTGTCACCCCGGGGTGCAGTCTGGGGGGCTTCTGGGAACCGCTGTGCCCTCTAACCCTCAAGCTGGGCTGGCCCTTCTCTCACGGCTTTGCTGGAGATTCAGCCAGCCTCTCCAGGGCCTGTTATCACCCAACATGACAGTAGGTGGCGCCATACACCCAACTAAGCTACCTGAGTGCTTTACCTAAGCCACTCAAGGACACATAGAGACAACAGCCAATTTCCCAGCTCCCCAGCCTTGCACACTTGCTGTAGTATAAATTCAGAATTATCCCATCTTATAGTTCACAGGGATCTCTGTAATGTCAGCTCATTCATATAGTTCCCCTTCCCCTCGATATGGGAGAGATATTCACAACAAGCCTGTGCTAACCAAGCTCAGCTTTTCCCCAAACACTCACTCAAAATGCACTGATTAAGATAAAGCATAAAACAAGTTTATTAATGGCAGAAAGGTAGATCTGAAGTAATTATTGTTAGAACAAAAATGGAGCCGGTTGATCCAGAGGCGGATATGAATACAGGCTTCTCTATTGCGTTACTTGTTCCCCTGGACAGCTATCGAGTAAGCACTGGATTAGTTACATCACTCGCCTTTTATCCAAGTTTGTATGTAAACACCCACATCCGTTACAACACCCCAAAACCCCTTATTAAGTAGTATACAATTAGTATACCCACCCCTATCCACTGTCACAGTATTACACATATCATAGAGGCATTTTTACCTTGAAAATACCATTCTTTGCAATAACGTGTTGCCACAAATTTCCCTAAACAGCAGTTCTCAGGGTATGGAGGAAGGGTCAATGAGCAGTTCTCGGGGAGGGAGGAAGGGGCCATAAGCCAGGGCTTGTTTATGTAGCTGGGAAAGGAAGGGAGGGGGAGGTAACATTTCTTTTACTTTCTTTCACACAAAGGACATTCATTCCAACAACTACATTTCTCATGCAGCTGCATCAATGTCAATTCTTACAAGCAACAGAGAGAGGAAAAATATGGCAACTTATTTGTTAAGCAAAGAATTCCTGCCTGCTTATGCCTTTGTCCCCAATGCATGTCAGCACATTAGCAGCTTCCCAGCTCTTTTGCTGAACCCTAACGTTTCCCAACAATTCTAAGTGATAGCAAACAGATCAAAGCAGATTACTTAGCAGATAACCAAAAGCTCAAACTAAGCCTAACATACTATCTGGATAGAATTTGAATTAGCAATTTCTCACCCTGACTGATGATACAAGCAGTCCCCCAAGTTTCCATACACAAGCTAGAAATCCCTTTACCCTGGGACCAGCAGTTCCCCCAGTTCAGTCTTTGTTCCTCAGGTGTTTCCAGGAGTTCTCTTGTGTGGGGAATGAGGCCAAGAGATGATGTCACACCCCATCTTATGTAGCTTTTCCATATGGCGGGAACCATTTGTTCCAAACTAAGTTCCCAGTCCAGTTTGTGGAAAAATACAGGTACCAAAATGGAGTTCGTTGTCATGTGGTCTAGTCACATGTCCTAGCGTGTCCTGCTGAGTCATAGTAGCCATGACTCATAGGCTGGCTGAAACAATCACAGGAAGGCTAAGCTCTTCCACAGTCCATTGTCTTTGTTGATGAGCCATCAGCACTGTCTGGCTTCTTCATTGTTGTACCTGAAAGGCTCGTTGTGGGTGTTACCCAGAGTAAGCACCTTTGAAATACAGCTACAGAGTCAATATCCATAACTTCAAATACAAACATGATGCATGCACACAAATAGGATAATCATATTCAGCACATGACGCATCTTGCACAAAATGCATCATAATTATGTCCTAATCATATTATAACCATACCACTATGCTGAATATGGGGGTGTAGTGTCAGGGCCTAATTTCAAGGCACGGGATTTGGGAATGGAACTTCCCCTCTTTGTGGAACAGGAAATAACCCTCCAGCCAGGGCTGGGACAACTTCCCAGACTCCCAGTGCTGGAGCCTGAATCTACTGACACTTCATTAGTTACCCCCACCCCCGATCTTTGTGGTAACTGCAAACTTTATCCGTGATGATTTTATATTCTGTTCTAGGTCATTGATAAGAATGTTAAATAGCACACGGGCAAAAAGCAATCCTTGTGGGAACCCGCTAGAAATAAATCCACTTTACCATGGTTCCCCATTTACCATTCCAGTTTTTAATCTATTTAATGTATGCCATGTGTATTTTGTATCATTCTAGTTTTTTAGTCAAAATATTGTGCTGAATCAAGTCATATGCCTTACAGAAGTCTAGATATATTACATCAGTAATATTAGCTGCAACCAAAGTTTTGATCTTATCTAATAAGGATATCCAGTTTGATAGGATCTATTTTCTCTAAACCTTTGTTAATAGGTACTACGGTAATTATATTACCTTCCTTTAATTCTTTATTAACGAAATCCAGTATCGACTGCTCCGTTATATTGCTCAGTATTGATATCAGACTGACACTCTTGTAATTAGCTGGATCATCTCTTTTACACTTTTTAGTATTGGCACAGCATTAGCTTAATTCCAGTCTTCTGGAAATTCCCCAGTGTTACAAGTCCTAATTACAATCAACATTAATAGTCCACCACGCTCCTCCACCAGGTCTTTAAAAACTCTTGGATACAAGTTATCCAGACCTGCTTATTTAAACATGTCTAACTGTAATAACTGCTGTTTAATGTCCTTGTGAGTTCTTGTTGAAATGGAAGGAGTGTCATCGTCAACATCTTATGATACGCGTACAGCATCTGTTTTTCTCCAAATCCAGGAGAGAACACTTATTGAACACTTTTACCTCTTCTGCATTATTTTTGATAATTCTGCCATTTCCGTCTAGTAATTTATCACTACCATTGTTAGGATTAATATACTTTTCAAACCTTCCTTCTTATTTTAATTGATTGGTCATTGATTTCTGATAGCTTCCCTTACCAATTTTCTACAATTCTGACCTTCTAACTCAGGGGTGAGCAACCTTTCAGAAGTCTTCATTTATTCACTCTAATTTAAGGTTTTGAGTGCGCCAGTAATACATTTAAACATTTGTAGAAGATCTTTCTCTGTCTATAATATATAACTAAACTATTGTTGTATGTAAAGTAAATAAGGCTTTTAAAATGTTTAAGAAACTTCATTTAAAATTAAATTAAAATGCAGAGCCCCCCGGACTGGTGGCCAGGACCCAGGCATTGTGAGTGCCACTGAAAATCAGCTTGCGTGCTGCCTTCAGCACCCGGGCCATAGGTTGCCTACCCCTGTGTGACGTTATTGATATAAACTGGGACCATATAGAACATGGTTTGCAACCAAGGTCCTGTAGTGGCACCAAATCTTAGGTAAAGGGGGTCATCTAAGGTGTCTAAGACCAGGTTATGGGTTGCTGGTTATGATTATGCTGTCTATATGTATGTATCATTTTATAGTTGAAGTTATAAGTATTGTCTTTATACTGTCTGTATTTTGTATTTGTGCTCTGCTTCTGGGTGATATCCCAGACAAGTTGGTGTTAGCTCTGCCTAGCCTGCTTGATGGCCCATTAAGGACTATCAGCTACACAATTGACCCATGGAGAGAAGGCAGACACGCCTTGTAACTCAGCAAAGTGCAGGAACTGGCCCATGTGACTCCAGACTCCATTTTGCTGTAATTTTCCACAGTAAGGACAAAGAGGTTCTTACACCTGGAAAAGCCTATATAAGGCTGATGCCTCATCTCCATCTGGTCTTCAATCCTGCTTCTTACCTCTGGAGGGACTTTGCTACAAGCTGAAGCTCTGCACGAAGGACTGATGACCCATCCCAGCTGGGGATGTACTCCAGAGACTTGATTTGAACCTGCAGCTTATGCCATCACTGCTACAAGCCTGAACTAAGAACTTTGCCATTACTGTATGTAATTGATTCCATCTAACCAATTCTAGCTCTCATCTCTACCTTTTTCCCTTTATGAATAAACCTTTAGATTTTAGATTCTAAAGGATTGGCAACAGCGTGATTTGTGGGTAAGATCTGATGTGTATATTGACCTGGGTCTGGGGCTTGATTCTTTGGGATCGAGAGAACCTTTTTCTTTTACTGGGGTGTTGCTTTTTATAACCATTCATCCCCAGGACGAGTGGCACTGGTGGTGATACTGGGAGACTGGAGTTTCTAAGGAAATTGCTTGTGTGACTTGTGGTTAGCCAGTGGGGTGAAACCGAAGTCCTTCTTGTCTGGCTGGTTTGGTGCCTTAAAGGTGGAAAAACCCCAGGCTTGGGCTATGACTGCCCTGTTTGAGCAATTGGTCCTGAATTGGCACTCTCAGTTGGGTACCGCCAGAACCGCCTCGTCACAGTGGCATAGTCGTGCTTGGATCCACAGAACCAGGTCAGTTAAGCTTTGGGCCAGAACCCCACGCTATCCAAATTCAAAATTTGAGATTGAGAGTTTGGTTGGTTAAAGATCAGTGACCATGAGACAGAAAGCATGAGCAAAAGCAATGAAACTGCAAGGCCTGATGGACAGCCTGCAGTTTGAACATGAGCAAAACCTGGCAGAAATTCGAATGGAAGAGAAGCGAGCCTTGGCCCAGCTGGAGAAAGAGGCTGCTGAGAGAAAGCAAGAGGCTGCTGAGAGAGAGAAAGAAGCTGCTGAGAGAGAAGAGAAAGCACGTAAGGAGCTGCTGGCTGCTGAGGAGAAAACTCGACAGATGCAACAAGAAACTGCTGGACCCCAGCTTCAAGTCAAAAAAGCAAGGGAAGAACAACAGAAATTGTATCCTCTTGAAAGTCCAGTTTGTAACAATGTGGGTATGTTGTATAACTCTGAGCAGTTGTCTGGGTGTAACCAAATGTACCCCAACAATGCCACCTCTTATGTCAATGCTGTTACTGTGTGTTCAGTGGAGGGTGGCCCCATAAATTGTGCCAGTGCTATGTATGGGAGTGGTAATGGAAAATTCATAGAGAGTGTAAAAGTCAATGGTAAAAGCTGTTTAGGGCAAATTATGGCTTCTAACATCACTCTTGTTAAAGCAGATCTGGTCAAAGAGGAAGATTATTTATCAAATCAGAGTGTGACTGTTGTGATCCTCTGTGAGTTTACTGTGCGTGTGCCTTTAGCCAGAATCCACCTTGAATGGAATGGGGCTTAGCATGAAGTGATAGCTGGCGTCAGGAAGTTATTGCCTAAAGATCTTTTAATTGGGGAAAACGTTAAAGCTTTGTTCAGTCCAGGTAGCCAGTCACAGGAGAGGAG
Organism: Mauremys mutica; assembly: GCF_020497125.1. NCBI lineage: Eukaryota > Metazoa > Chordata > Testudines > Geoemydidae > Mauremys > Mauremys mutica. Next base: position 133,177,372 of record NC_059077.1, read on the forward strand.
TGATCTTAAACCTGTGTCTGTTGTGGTCAATGATGTTGCTCCAGCAGCAGCAAAGAATCCTGTGGCACCTTATAGACTAACAGACGTTTTGCGGCATGAGCTTTCGTGGGTGAATACCCACTTCTTCGGATGCAAGATGTTGCTCCAAAGGTTTGTCTGTGCCAAAAAGCAGTGTGTCTGTGAGTGGAGTTTCTGAATGTCTGTCTGATGTCTCAGAAGGAAGTCTGAAGTTAGATCAAGTGCAGAAAGATCTCATTGGTGAGGAAAATGTTTCTCAGGAGCAGGTTAAAGTAGATGGTCAGGTTAAAGCCCTAACTGAGGAAGGAGAGGGTAGATCTGTAATGGGTAATGGATTGTTGGCTAGTACAGCTTGTAAAAGTGAACCTGAAATGGGTAACTGTGATTTGCTGGAAGTAGCTCAGTGTAGTGAAAAAAGCAGCAGCTTATCTGTTGGGAGTGGCAATGTGCCTGGTAGGAAAAGTCTGCATGAGCCTAGGCAGCCTTGTGAGCTGATGGCTTTGTCTAGTCAGCAGTGTGGGAAGACAGGGATAGTGGAAGATGAGTGGCCCTGTGCCTTACCTGTTTCCTGTGTGGAGAAATGTGACAGTGGAGGGAATGTGCCTGTGTCTGTCAGGGGTATTGACTTGCCTATGGAGGAAGTTACCCCAGTCTCCAAGCAGTTGTCTGTGAACAGCCCTGTGTGCTGGGACAAGGGAAATGAGATCCCAAGCAGTGTGTCTGGGGAAGGACAATGTGTCTCCGGCTCTTCTGTGTCTGTGGAGCAGACAGAAGGTGCCTTTCAGCCTGTGATGGTTGAGGGTGGTTCAGTTGTCTCGGAGTTGGTTGTAAATACAGCTAAAGCCCAGGAAGGGAACGGTCCTAAGTTTGTGTCTGCTAGGGAGAATGGCACTGTAACTAGGTTGCATCCAGTTAGTGTCTTAGCAAAATCCCAGAGACCAGACAATTCTGGTGCTTGTAGTTTGCCAGTTGCTAATGTGTGGTTGGAAAAGGGTGTAGCAACTCTGTCTGATCAGGGTGATACTCCAGCCAGGGCACAAGGACAGAATGAAGGTGATTTAATTGTGTTACCTACTGACAATTTGGCGACTTGTAGCAAGAAGGAAAAGATTCCTAAACTTGTTCATGGCCAAGGGAAGGAGATTGCTTCTAACCTGTTATCGAGAAAGTCTATGAGTTTGCCTGAACGGGGATTGTGTAGGAATCTGCCTGATGGGCCAGAGGTAATTCTGAATGTAAGTAAGACCCAGCAAGGGTCTGTGGTTGCTCAGGAAAGTGTTCCTTTAGAGCAAGCCCTGGGTGAAGAGGGTGAAAGCAGAATTTCTGAGAGGGGTGAATTGCTGCTTAGAAAAGCTCATAGGGAAGGGAATCCTCATGGTAATCTGTGCAAGCAGTTTACTGCAACTGAAGGGTGTGAAAGTGATTTAATCAAGAAAGTTTTAGTTCCTAACAGCCAGAAATGTTCTGTTGTGAATGGATCCACTGACTTTCCTTTTGAGAGATCCAGTGTGGGCAGCTTTGAAAAGGTCTCAGATGGAGTAAAAGCTGTTAAGAAAGTTGAGCAGCCCTATAACCACGTGGCTGTGTGTGGCCAGCGTGTTGGGAAGACAATGGTGTTGGAACAGGAATGTCTCCATGCTGAATCTGTGAGTGAGCAGTCTGTGCTTCAGGGTCTGAGGACAGATTCAGTTACTGGTGTTTCAGAGCAGAACAGTTTTATGGCTGAACGCTTAAGGATGCAGGGGAGAGCAAGCCAGCTCTCACCCTCAGACCCTTTGGAGTTGTGTGGTATCTCTGTAAGCCAGAGTCCAGCCTTGGAATTGGTAGCAGCTAAGAAGTGAAAAGCTGCTGTTTGTGTTGATGCAAATTACCTGGCTGGCAGGGAGAAGAAAGACTTGCTAATAGCTGCTGGCACAGAGAGCCCACCCCATCAGCCAGTGACTTCTGTTAGGAAAAAGCAAATCCAATCCACTGTTGTTCAAACCAAGTTTTACCTTGAGTTTGTAAGGAGATTCAATCATGTTTTTGAACATGACTTTGATAAACCATTTCTGTTATACACTGGTACGGCCTCTAGCCCAACACTAGCTGTAGTGAGACAGACCCAAGGATGGGGGGCTCTTGGGATGCAGTCGGTGATGTTTTGTCATCCCTTCCTGCATCAATTTTGCGTTGGGGGTGTGACGTTATTGATATAATCTGGGACCATATAGAACATGGTTTGCAACCAAGGTCCTGTAGTGGCACCAAATCTTAGGTAAAGGGGGTCATCTAAGGTGTTTAAGACCAGGTTATGGGTTGCTGGTTATGATTATGCTGTCTGTGTGTGTGTATCATTTTGTAGTTGAAGTTATAAGTATTGGCTTTATACTGTCTGTATTTTGTATTTGTGCTCTGCTTCTGGGTGACATCCCAGACAAGTTGGTGTTAGCTCTGCCTAGCCTGCTTGATGGCCCATTAAGGACCATCAGCTACACAATTGACCCATGGAGAGAAGGCAGACACGCCTTGTAACTCAGCAAAGTGCAGGGACTTGTCCATATGACTCCAGACTCCATTTTGCTGTAATTTTCCACAGTAAGGACAAAGAGGTTCTTACACCTGGAAAAGCCTATATAAGGCTGATGCCTCATCTCCATCTGGTCTTCAGTCCTGCTTCTTACCTCTGGAGGGACTTTGCTACAAGCTGAAGCTCTGCACAAAGGACTGATGACCCATCCCAGCTGGGGATGTACTCCAGAGACTTGATTTGAACCTGCAGTTTATGCCATCACTGCTACAAGCCTGAACTAAGAACTTTGCCATTACTGTATGTAATTGATTCCATCTAACCAATTCTAGCTCTCATCTCTACCTTTTTCCCTTTATGAATAAACCTTTAGATTTTAGATTCTAAAGGATTGGCAACAGCGTGATTTGTGGGTAAGATCTGATGTGTATATTGACCTGGGTCTGGGGCTTGATTCTTTGGGATCGAGAGAACCTTTTTATTTTACTGGGGTGTTGGTTTTTATAACCATTCATCCCCAGGACGAGTGCACTGGTGGAGATACTGGAAGACTGGAGTGTCTAAGGAAATTGCTTGTGTGACTTGTGGTTAGCCAGTGGGGTGAAACCGAAGTCCTTCTTGTCTGGCTGGTTTGGTTTGCCTTAGAGGTGGAAAAACCCCAGGCTTGAGCTGTGACTGCCCTGTTTGAGCAATTGGTCCTGTGTTGGCACTCTCAGTTGGGTCCCGCCAGAACCGCCTCGTCACACCCTGTTCTAACTAATATTCTTTACTGCTGACTTCCCTTTTCTTCCTTATATTTTATTTGGAGAGTGTTTCCTACCAGGGAGCCATTAGTAGGGTCCAGAGCCAGCCCCATCTTCTATATCAAACTCTGGCTAGTAGGTATGTGATAAATGTGACGCCCCTGCCTGCGTCTGTCAGCTGGGAGACACAAAGATTCTCTCTTTCTACCCTCTGATGCTGCCTGGCTGCTCTAGGCAAGGTGAAGTGGGACTCTGTTAACATGTGCCTCCCGGAGCTTCCATTTCCCTGATGCTGCTGTTCCGTGAATAGTGGGGTTGTGAGTGGGGCAGCAGGTACTGAGTGTTGGACTCTTGCTCTTTCAGGGGCCGTTGACCTTCGAGGAGGTCGCTGTGTATTTCACCAGAGAAGAATGGGCTCTGCTGGACCCCGCTCAGAGAGCCCTCTACAGGGATGTCATGCAGGAGAACTATGAGACAGTGACCTCGCTGGGTAAGCAGTCCTGTCCCCTGGGTTATTAGAAGCTGTGGGGTCTCTGAAGAACCTGAGTAGTAATAACTTTATACATTTGTTCGTCATACAAGTTTTGACAAGATTCCTTGCCCCCCCTTTTTTTGCCTTATCTCCCACCCACTAGTATCATTTTTGGACATGTGCCTTTTTGGTGCTGTCAGTCATTTTAAAATTGCATTGAATGTATCCTTATTGGCTACATTAGTAACTATATTAATAACTGTAGCTTTCATGCCTATTCCTCATTTTAAGAGGAAAATATGCTGCCTGTAGAATTCTAAATTGAGTAAATAGGTGTGTGACTCATGCATGGCTTGTGTGACAGTCAGATGAGCTCTTTTAGGAGAGCGTGTAATGTTGCCATTCAGGATCCCATGGGTGAAGGGATAAGCGAGCCGTGGGAGGGACGGAGATGGGGGGTAGTAGATATGCCAGGACATCGGGCGGGTGTGTGCAGGGTTAGAGCTAAGAAGCAGCAGGGAGGTAGGAGGCTGTGAGAGACGAGGAGAAAATACAAGAAGTTCTCAAGGTGCCGGGAGGTGGTGCTGGCTGACAGTAATGGGAAGAAGCGGAGGGGAGTGTGGGGGAAGGGCACCCAGGAAGTGGGCCTGGTGGGTCAGTGGGAGGGAGGAGAGGTTTGGGGATCTGGAGCTGTGGGGGATCCCAGACCTTTAACCCCAAATCCCTACCGAAGCCTTGTTGCTTTAGAGCCTCCACTCCAGTTTTATTTCTGTTCAGTTTCACTTATATACATTTTTTCCCCAAATATTATTATTTTAACTCTTGACCTCCCTCTCCCTCTCATTACCCCCCTCCCCATATAACCTCCCCATCTCTGTGCACAGCGACCCCGGCCACCGATCCTGAGTCCTTGCTGCATCCTCCCTCCCAGAGCAGGGCCCCTACCCAGGCACAAATGGGCACTTCGTTGATGATGTCACAGGGTGGTATAGTCTGTACAATTTTTACACCTATAAGATTACATATTCTGAAGCCCTTCACACCCGTCGGGCTTATCTCTATACGCCGATACCGTCTGTTTCCCAGTGTTCCCTTCCCAGCTTTGATGCCGCAGAGCCTTGCCTGTGTCCCTGTTCCCGTTCTCTCCCTAACAACATTCAACATTCATGGGGCCTCATCTGGAGCACTGTGTCCAGTTTTGGGCCCAACACTATAAGAAGGATGTGGAAAAATTGGAAAGCATCCAGCGGGGGGCAACAGAAATGGTTAGGGGACTGTAACACATGACTTCTGAGGAGAGGGTGAGGGAACTGGGATTGTTTAGCCTGCAGAAGAGAAGAATGAGGGGGGATTTGATAGCTGCTTTCAACTACCTGAAGAGGGGTTCCAAAGAGGATGGATCTAGACTGTTCTCAGTGGTAGCAGATGCCAGAACAAGGAGTAATGGTCTCAAGTTGCAATGGGGGAGGTTTAGGTTGGATATTAGGAAACACTATTTCACTAGTAGGGTGGTGAAGCCCTGGGATGGGTTCCCTAGGGAGGTGGTGGAATCTCCTTCCTTAGAGGTTTTTAAGATCAGGCTTGACAAAGCCTTGGCTGGGATGATTAATTGGGGATTGATCCTGCTTTGAGCAGGGGTGGGACTAGATACCTCCTGAGGTCCCTTCCAACCCTGAGATTCTATAATTCCAATTTCCTTCCCCCCTCCTGTTTGACCCCATTTATAGAGTAATATTCTCAGCTATATCTTAACCAATCATTGTGCTGAAATTTAACTAACCAATTCTAACATATTGTGACATAATTCTCTAACCCAATCGTCGGCCACCTTTCAGAAGTGGTGTGCTGAGTCTTCATTTATTCACTCTAATTTAAGATTTCATGTGCCAAAAATACATTTTAACGTTTTTAGAAAGTCTTTTTCTATAAGTCGATAATACATAATTAGACTACTGTATGTAAAGTCAGTAAGGTTTTTAAAATGTTTAAGAAGCTTCATTTAAAATTAAATTAATATACAGAGCCTTCTGGACCAGTGGCCAGGACCTGGGCAGTGTGAGTACCACTGAAAATCAGCTCGTGTGCCGCCATAGGTTGCCTACTCCTGCTCTAGCCAATTATAAACCAATACCCTAATTAACTTACACCTGGCAACATTAATTATACAGGAGAGAGAAACAATTAGAGAACCACACTGATTAACAATGTAAAAGTGGTGGCCATAAAGATAAAGCAATACAGAAATGAGGGTTTCACAACCACAACCATTGATAAGTGATTTCTTGCCAGACAGAATGCTATCAAATTAAGGTTTCTTTAACCATCTTAAGATCCGGACAGGATCGACTTCCTAACAGCCCAATAGCACCTTATTTCAGTGTGACTGGTTTGGGATGTGAGGATGTGACCCTTCGCTTCCCAGCTTATGGCTGCCCCTGCTGCTTAGCCAAAGGCCTTAGCCTAAGAACAAGGCCTCAGCCTATCCTAGTGAGAAAAGGCCCGGACACAGGCAGACTGAGATTTTGATTCTTTGTTTTCATACTCCTGTAACTAGCTAAGTGATAAAAATACGCCTAAGTTGTTAAAATATAGGCTTTGCAGGCAGGCCTGAATATCGCCATTCTAACAGAGGGTTCAACCCCTTCCCCCATGCTGTGTGTCTGTCTTGTCTATTTAGACTGTAAATTCTTCAGAGCATGGGCCATCTACTATTCTGCATTTGTACTGTGCCTAGCACAACGGAGACACACTGTTAATTGGTTCTTAGGCACTAAGGTAATGCATATGATTAATAATAATAATAACTCTCCTGCCACTTGGAGCCAAGGAAGCTGGCCTTGGGATGTTACTGCTTAAAAATGATCTGAGCTTAAAACCATGGACTATTCTTTGTGACAAGTATCCCACAAATTCCACTGACCTCCCTTGTTTTCGTTGCCTGGCATAGGGTTTCTAAATTCCAAACCTGATGTGGTCTCACAGCTGGAACGAGGGGAAGAGCTGTGGGTCCTGGACCTCCAGGGTTCTGAGAAAGAAGTGCTTCCAAGAGCTGCCTGCAGAGGTGAGGACTTGGTTAAAGCAAGTAAAAAACTGTCCGTGAATACAGGAAACATTTGGGATGCCCTACAAAGGCCTTGTGAGCTCTCCAACTTCAGGATTGTTCCCTGCAGATGTGGAATAATTAGGCAGATGTCACTCATGCCTTCCCACCTATCCTGACTAACAACTGTCAGCAGATCCCTACCTGATCCCACTTTCCCCTGCATGTTCTGGTGAAATGCAGACCAAAACTGATCCCTTCCTCTCTCCTCTGGGGAAAATCAGCTCCTGATAGGTTTGATCTCTCCCACATATATTTTGGTTTGTTCCCCCCTTTTTCCATTCCTCTTTCTGAGATTTCCTTTCTCTCAGGCACAGGGAGTGACCTATGTCTGTATTCTCTCTGTCTCCCATCAGGTGATAGGATGGTGCGTGAGAATGAGGAGCAGAAACCCCAGCAGGAAGATACTGAGCAAGGAGAACCACATGGGACATTATCAGGAAGACCCAAAGGGAATGTTTCCAGGAGTTGTGCACTCCGAGAAAAAGTAAAAGCCTCTGAGACTCAGCAGAGGCCAGAGGAGAACTTCAGTAGCCACTCAGCCCTTATTACACATGAGAGAATCAACTTAGAAGAGACGCACTACACATGCCATGAGTGCTGGGAAAGCTTCAGTCAGTGCTCAGTCGTTATCACACATCAGAGAATCCACACAGAAGAGACGTCGTACACATGCGCTGAGTGCGGGAAAAGCTTCAATCGGCGCTCACACCTTATCACACATCAGAGAATCCACACAGGCGAGATGCCCTACACATGCTCTGAGTGCGGGAAAAGCTTCAGTCAGCGCTCTACCCTTATCACACATCAGAGAATCCACACAGGAGAGACGCCCTACATGTGCTCTGAGTGCGGGAAAAGCTTCAGTCTGCGCTCATACCTTATCACACATCAGAGAATCCACACAGGAGAGAAGCCTTACACGTGCTCTGAGTGCGGGAAAAGCTTCAGTCAGTGCTCTTCCCTTATCACACATCAGAGAATCCACACAGGAGAGAAGCCCTACACATGCGCTGAATGCGGGAAAAGCTTCAATCGACGCTCAAACCTTATCACACACCAGGGAATCCACACAGGGGAGAAGCCCTACACGTGCTGTGAGTGCGGGAAAAGCTTCAATCAGCGCTCTGCCCTTATCACACATCAGAGAATCCACACAGGAGAGATGCCGTACACATGCGCTGAGTGCGGGAAAAGCTTCAATCGACGCTCAAACCTTATCACACACCAGAGAATCCACACAGGAGAGAAGCCCTACATGTGCTCTGAGTGCGGGAAAAGCTTCGGGTGGAGCTCTGACCTTATCAGACATGAGAGAATCCACACATGAGAGATCCCCTACACATGCTCTGAGTGCGGGAAGAGTTTCATTGAGCACTCAGATTTTGTCAGACATCGTAGAAGCCACAGTGGAGAGAGACCCTGTACATGCTCTGCATTTGGGAAAAGCTTCAATCAGATGTCATTCCCTATTAGATATCAGAAAATCCAAATGGGAGAGAACTGTAAGAAATGCCTTTATTAGGGCTTCCCAAAGATTTGTTTTAAAAAAAAATCACATTTGCTAATTCCAATATAGTGAACTTTGCACCATCTTCACTGTGGTCTCTCAGCTCTGCCGGATGAGTTGCCTGCTTCTGCCTTTTGCAGCTCACCCTTCTTTGGGGTCAGTCCTGTGATCTTTTCTATCAGCTCCTTTCCTTTTGACTTGTAGGAGCGTGTGTCCCTCCAGCCAGGAATTTCATCAGCTCATGGTGCGGGAGAGAGGGTTGATGCCAACAAGCTACCCTGAGGCAAAAGTTACCTGTGCCTTACATCCACTAGGACTGTACATGGAATTGGGTGCTCAAGTTAGTGATTTTGGTGTAAAAAGACAATTATAGTTGTACAGCAGAAGCAGCCCAGGGAGTGAACCTAACAGACAATGATCAAGTGATCTCTCTCCTGCCATCCATCTCCACTCTCTGACAAACAGAGGCTAGGGACACCATTCCTTACCCATCCTGGCTAATAGCCATTAATGGCCATAACCTCCATGAATTTATCCAGTTTTCTTTTAAACCCTGTTATAGTCCTAGCCTTCACAACCTCTTCAGGCAAGGAGTTCCACAAGTTGACTGTGCGCTGTGTGAAGAAGAACTTCCTTTTATTTGTTTTAAACCTGCTGTCTATTAATTTTATTTGGTGGCCCCTAGTTCTTGTATTATGGGAGTAAGTAAATAACTTTTCCTTATCTACTTTCTCAACATCACTCATGATTTTATATACCTCTATCACAGGCCTGCACAACATGCGGCCCGTGGAGCCTCACTGTGCGGCCCGCCGGGAGATTCTAAATCCCCCCCTGTTGCAGCGCAGGCGTGCGTGAACAAAGCTCAACAACCAATATGATTGAAAGCAAAGTCGTTTATTATTTACAATGCATCATATTATATAGGCTTCTCCATATTAGCAAACGTCAGACACACCAACATTACATTGCTGCTGATTGATTCTTTGTCTGATACACACACTTTTCACATGCATGGCCCTTTGCTTACTGGTTTCCCATTTCCCATGCAACTTATCTGATCCCAGTTAGGCCACCTGGCGTCTGTCTCCCACGGGCTAGCTCTCAACTTTCTCATAACAACTTTATCTAACTCCTCTATTCTTGTTGTCCTGCTGCTGTAACTTTCCACCAAGGCAGCATAGGGATGATGTAACCCCACATCTCCCCCTCTTTTCTTAAAAAAAAAAAAACATCCAATAAACCTCTCCAAACTTCATAGCAAAAGGCGTACAAAACAGGGCAAGCAAAATAATAAAAAAAAACAAAAAACAACTCCCAACGCAATTATTCCCATATGAAAAAAAAAATTAACCCAAGTGGGCCAATCAAAGCCATTAAGCCAGTCCCACAAAGGATTACAATTATGCATAAGCTTATGCATATTATCCTGCAATTGCTAAAGCAACGCATACATAAAATGCAAATAATCAAATAAATTTATACAACACATACCTTCAAAATTCTTACAACCATGTCCTTGCTTTCCAAAACTATTAATATGCAAATTTTAATAACCATTCTAAAATAAAAGAGTTGGCCAATAAAATTTCTCTCTTACCTAAGAAAATGCATTAAACTTTAGCATATCACATTTTTCTTCTAATGTATTCAAACACTTTATATTTTAAATTAAATAAAACCAGTATCTGCATTTCAATCTAACTCTTCAGCTTAAATTCAAATCAGACCATCTCATAAAAATATTAAACACAACAATTCTGGCTACAAACAAACACCACAAAACAAAACATAAAACACAAAACTTAAATTTTTACTCTATTAGTAAATGCATGGTATATTAAATGCTATACAGCTAACATCAAATTTCTTTAATATCTAAAAAACAAAAACAAATTTACCCCTACTGGGCAATCAATCATTACTTAAAATATACAAATACCCTATAAGCTTGCAGGCAAAACAAAAAAAATTACTTCATCAAATAAATCATTTACATTAATACAATTGCTTCCTAACTTACTTCTAAAATTCAAAGCTAATCACAGCTTAAAATTTTACCATTAACTTCTACTTTTAAACACTAAAAAAAAAAAAAAACATTACCACTTATATATCCTTAAGCCTAATACAATTTCAATTACATAGCACAATATACAATCTTCAACTAATGCAACAAAATTATTTATGGCCAAACAATTGCAAACTAATTTCTTTGCCTAAACTTATTACAAACATTTAAAAACACCAAAAACTTTTCTTTTAGCATTTTACAAAATTCAGCTAGTATTCCCTTCAGCAACCACAAAATTAACCTTTTACTCTGCCTTAAATTACTTGCTTGTACTTTAACAACAACCTTTCTCAACTTAAATCACCATTCCAAGTATCCCCCTGAATATTTGAAATTCCCAAGTTTGTTGTCTGTTGCCCGCCGCCTGGGCCCAATCCTTTTTTCCTTTCCAAGTTCTCTGTCTATTGCCTGCCTGCCTGGGCCCGATCCTTTTTTCCTTTTGCTAAACCGTTCCTTTCATAAACACTAACTTATCCCACTATCAATTTAGCTAGGAGGGTGTACTTCTTAACTAGCCCCCACCCTTCTAATCTCTACTGCAAGCAATTATCTGTACTTTCCCACCGTGGGGGCTACATCTAATATCAAGCAATCTACAACAACCAATAATCAGCACATAACACAAAATTAACAAAAATCTAATAAGGCTAACAAAAGCACTTTACATAAAGGTACTTCGAATCACATAAATTCAAAACCATTCTCCCAAATTACCTAAATTTATGCCTAAATAACCCACAATTCCCCCCTTGAGAATACTCAACAAACCCTTTGGCTGAGTTTTCTCAAACTTAAAAAACAACAAACAAATAAACTCTAAAAAGCTGGGGTAATTAATTCCACAATCATCCTCCCCATGAACCCGGCAGGGGTTCGGTATGTGAGAGCCCTCACCCCCCAACCCAACCGGTCCACATGCTGGGGTTAGTAATGGGGCGGGCAATATCATTTACAATCCAATTAGGGGGGGGCAATACATGCTAAAATTTTTATCCAAAACACAGGGCGCAGCCTGTAGAATAAATCTCAAAATCCAATTAATACCACATTTCTCAGCAGGAGTCCCAAATTTCTTCCTGCCAGTGTACAATTCTTTGTTTCTTCACCAGGGTCAGTTCTCAATGTCTTTTTAATCAGGAATTTCTGGACTTTGGCAATATCAACAACGTGAATGTTTTTTCTTCTTTTCCACCACCGTCGTGGATCAGCTTCTACGGGGGAAATAATCAGGACGTGGGGGCTGCAGCAGACAAGGGAGAAATTAGCCAGCACGTTACCTTGTCCTTTTTTGCTGCTGTTTAAAAGCACAATGAAACTAAAAAAAAATTAGGCCAATCATCAGTAGGAAAATTCTCCTGATGTGAAGGGGTCTTTTGCAATAAAAATCATGGGTCCAGGCAGTCAGTCTCCTGGTTGCAAAAATGGCAGGGCTGCTAGAATCTTTGGGCAGCTCTTCCATACCTGTGAAAGGAGACAGCTAACACATCCCGTTAGTGCCTGGCAGGATTTTGCAGCTCTCATTAGCTTTTTTGGGCCCAGTCAAGCTCTCTTTAGTCTGGGCTGTTCGCCAAGTCTTAGCTGTCCTTGACTGGGGCGAAAAAAAAATGAGCTTTTCTTCGGTTAAATCATTTTGTTCTCTCTCCTTCCCTGCTTGGCTTCTTTTAATCTGTAAATCCTGTGTCAGAACACCCAGCTGTTGCTGCTCATACCGGAGAAGCATAACGATTTTCCCGGCATTGTCCCAGGCTCAAACCAGCCAGCGTAGGACGCCTTCTCCGGGCTTCTGCCAAAACAACTTGCTTGTAGGTCCAAACGACCTCCGGGGCCACGGCACGAGCCTCTGCCTGCGCCGTGCACTCCAACGTCTTCCCGTCCAGGGCTCGCTTCCAGCGGAGCACCTCCTCGTCCTGTGCCCGAAGGCCGGTCAGGAGGAGCCTCCACAACTCCCCCTCTCTTCTTAATAAGTGAATCAGTGCAGCAGGGGAAATCTTTTCCCCCTGTCGGTTCATAATGTGCAAATAAAGCTTCTGTGTTATCTTTTCTTCAGCTGATACACCGGTACTCACGTTAGCTGCTCTGCCCTTCTCCACCGCGGCTTATAGCCGCTCTCCTCAGGGCTCAGGTGCGCCTCTCTTTTCGGACGCCCGGGGGCTTCTCCAGCACTCCCCGCTGCGGCTCCCAGCCGCCCGCCTCTGGGCTCAGGCTCCTGGCCGTTCGCCTCTGGGCTCAGGCTCCCGACACTATCATCACTCGATACGAGTCACGTCGGGGTCCGGGGGCTTCTCCAGCACTCCCCGCCGCGGCTCCCAGCCGCCCGCCTCTGGGCTCAGGCTCCTGGCCGTTCGCCTCTGGGCTCAGGGCTTCTCCGCCTGGGTCAGGCCACCGACACTTTCATTCGATACGAATCACGTCGGGGTCACCATTTGTTGCAGCGCAGGCGTGCGTGAACAAAGCTCAACAACCAATATGATTGAAAGCAAAGTCGTTTATTATTTACAATGCATCATATTATATAGGCTTCTCCATATTAGCAAACGTCAGACACACCAACATTACATTGCTGCTGATTGATTCTTTGTCTGATACACACACTTTCCACATGCATGGCCCTTTGCTTACTGGTTTCCCATTCCCCATGCAACTTATCTGATCCCAGTTAGGCCACCTGGCGTCTGTCTCCCACGGGCTAGCTCTCAACTTTCTCATAACAACTTTATCTAACTCCTCTATTCTTGTTGTCCTGCTGCTGTAACTTTCCACCAAGGCAGCATAGGGATGATGTAACCCCACACACCACCACCCCCGGCGCTCTGCGGGCAGTCCAGAGCCCTTTGAATCCCAGCTGCGGCCGGGAGTCAGAGGGCTGAGGGCTCCCCACGGCTGCCAGCAGCCCAGAGCCCTTTGAATCCCAGCCCCTGGCCGCTGATTACCCCCTCCCCAGACCCCTGCCCCAACTGCCCCCCAGGACCCCACACCCCCTATCTAAGCACCACTGGTCCTTGTCCCCTGATTACCCCCTCCCGAGACCCCTGCCCCTTGGGACCCCAGCCCCTATCTAAGCCTCCCTTCTCCTTGTTCCCAACTGCCCCCTCCTGAGCCCCCACCCAACTTCCCCCCCAGGACCCCACCCCCTACCTGTCCCCTGATAAACCTCCTGGACTCCCATGCCTATCCTATTGCTGCCTGTCCCCTGACTGCCCCTCCGAACCTCTGCCCCATCCAACCCCCCCTGTTCCTTGTCCCTTGACTGACCGCCCGGAACCCCCTACCCCTTCTTCAACCCCCAAACCGCTTACTGTGCCACTCAGACCAGTGTGTCTGGCTCCGTGCAGCTCCAGACAGTTGCTGCCATGCTCCCCCATGGAGCCCCCCCAGCACCTGCTTTCCAGATTTGAACACCTCAAAATTCAGGAGTGCTCAAGCTCAGTTTGGGCAGCTGTTACTTCATTTCTCCCAAATCAAATATATTGATCCGCTGTAACTTGCTGTAGAAAAGGCAGGATAAAATTGAGCAAGAAATGCTTATTAGCACTGGAATTGCTATTTTCAACAGCCATTGCCTTTTTGTTTGTTTCAGGAAGACAGTGATATTGCATTGGCAAATTCCCCATAGAAAGAAAGAGTGGAACAAAAGAATAATAAAGGCACCTCAACTTTTCCTCATTTATGGAGGACAGTCTTATAATATGCATCCAGATATCCTCCAATCACACAAGCTGAAAATTGTTCCACTTTACTGCAGCTCTGTAACCATATGGGAACCAATCCTGTCTGTGTTTTGTGCACATCCAAAATCCCTGCTGAATGACCCGCCCTGGGAGCGAGTTACCAGTGACCCAGGGCTGGGGAGGCAGGACGTGTGTGGGGGGGGAGGCACTGGTGGGGGGCAGCCCAGTGCTGGGGCAGCAGCGGGGGGGGGGGGAGGGCACTGATGGGGAGGAAAGGGGGAAGCCCAACACTGGGGTGGCAGGGGGTGTGGGTCAGTGGGGGGAGAGCCCAGGATTGGGGCAGCAGGGGGGTGCAGGGGGGAGCCGAGGGCTGGGACTGGGGGCAGCCAAATTTTTTTTTGCTTGGAGCAGCAAAAAACCTAGAGCCGACCCTGCCGGGTTCCCCCAGCTGCCGGAGCCCTGAGCCCTTTAATTTGACCCTGAGGGCTCCCAGCCACCTCTTCAGCTGGGAGCCCCTGGTTGATTTAAAATAAAGTATCACCTCCCCAGCCCCAACCTTCCTTTTTGGCCCACAGCTGTTTTGGTGGGGCGGCGCTGGGGAAGGAGGGTTTGTTTCTGCAGGGCTGGACGGCCCTGGGGCGGGGTGTTTCTGGGGGGCTGGAAGGTTTCGGCCCTCGGCTGTTTTCTTTGGAGGAATGTGGCCCTCGCCACTTTACGAGTTGTGCAGGCCTGCTCTAATGGTCTCTTCTGGCCATAAAGTTGACTAATTTCTGAAAAACTGAGTGCAGCATTGGGAGCAGCGTCTGATGTTTCCCTGTCTAGCTGGCTTGCTGCCTAGAACGAACGCTCCTGGAGTGGGGTGAACCACAGGGAGAAGCTCAAACCTCCAAAGTGCCTGGCCAGAGCAGGACATTGGCACAGCAAGGGAGGGGTGAGGCAGTGACATCACAAAGGCCTTTGGCAGGACCTCAGCCTATTGGTCCAAGGTGGTGGGGAGGTGGTGACCTCACAGAGAGATGCTGACATCAGCCAGGCAGGACAGGGGCGAGGGGCCAGGGAAACCTCAGAGACCCCTGTGGCTTTGCTGCAGCAAGTCTCCTTCTCCAGGTCTCTCTTTGAGGACTGAGAGAGTATTCGGGTTCACGGACGTGAGCGCCAGGAGGAACCTCTTTCGAGTTTTCTCCTTCCCTTGAAGTGATTTTACTAGAAAACAGCCGTCCCTGTTTAGAAGGTAAGAGCCTCCTGGAGGTTTGAAACTTGTTCAGTCTGATCCATCTGGTGAGAGTTGAATTCTAGGCATGGAAAAGATGAGCTTAAGGAGGCAGAATTTTATTGCGCACCTGGGATTTTGTCCCTTAGAATCACCAGGAACATTAGTGTTTGTCCTTTGTGTTTCACCTTTTCCTCCATCCCTCCCTCTTTTCTCTTCTTCTCTTACTTATTTTGTTCTTTTCTCCTGTTCTC
Organism: Mauremys mutica; assembly: GCF_020497125.1. NCBI lineage: Eukaryota > Metazoa > Chordata > Testudines > Geoemydidae > Mauremys > Mauremys mutica. The sequence continues at coordinate 133,192,930 of NC_059077.1, forward strand.
CTCCCAACACCAGGAGGAAGGTGTGTGTGTGTGTTGCGGGGGAGGGCTCTGCAGCTCCCACTGTGGGAGGTCCACCCAAAAATGTGAGGCTGAAATAGTGCTCAGGCAGTCAGGGCCGGATTAACCTTCTGTGGGTCCTGGTACCAAACATATTTGTAGGCCCCTATGTAGTCACTGTGGGCTCCGAGTATGGGCCTGGTGGGGCAGTGCCATTGGTGCCATAGCATACTCAGTACTGAACCTCAGAGACATTTTTCATTTTGATCACACACCCCTACATGACTATATGCATTGCCATACACGGCTCCCTCAGCCCCCGGGTTTTCTCATTGAGCTGTACACCCAGGTGGGTTTACCAGTGTCCACAGTGAGCAGAACTTTCATAGTGATCAAGGAAACTCCCCACAGATTTATCTCCTTCCTCATTCAGACCCTCTCTAGCCATGTCTCCAGTACCCCCCATGTCACCAGTCACGGCATGTGGTCCTAGTCTCAGCTCAAAGTTCTAAAGCCAGCAGACACCTGATTAGTTCTGACAGATCCCTCCCTCAGCCCCCATCCTGCCATGTGAGCCAGCCACCTGCAAACACCATCTCCCCAAAGTCAGGACTTAGCCCTTGGGAATCCGAAGCCACCAGCCTCTCTCCCTCTGCTCCCATCTACATGCTAGTCTGCTACCTGGTCCCCACCACCTCTCCCCATGCTTGTTTCCTTTCCACTTTGGACATGCTCCCACCCAGCTGGAAGCTCCCTCTGCCAGCCTGACCTGCTCCCTCCTTCCCTGCTCCCCTTGACATTCCTGTCCTACTGGTGCCCTCTGTTCCTTGAGGTGAACTCCAGTGTCTTTAGCTGCTCTAGCTTAATGGCCCCAGTAGTCACAGAGCCACCTGCAGCTTCTCTGGCTACAGCCATGGGGCCAGTTCCCAGAGGCCAGCCTTAGCCAGCTGCAGCTACTAGCCGCAGGAGGGGTGGCAATGCCAGGGCTGAGCGTGCTTGAACCTTGCAACGGCAGCACTAGGGGCTCTAAATCCTCAGCCCTGGCCCTAGGCAGCTGCAGACTCTGGAGTTAGGCACTTCCCTCCTCTAGGCCATGGCTTTAAATACCTGCGATTCCCATCACCTGCAGCAGAGGCCACCAATTCCCACGCCCCCCTCAGCCAGCACCTAGTCGTGCAGAAAGTGCAGCCTGAGTGATTTTGGAGGCTGGGGTGCCAGGAGGTTCCCATCCCTGAGCAGCAGCTCTGCAACAAGCTCACGTGCGTCCCAGTTGGGACATTAGCTGTTACTGACAAGGCTTGTCTGTGTTCTTTTTTTTATCTCATTGTTAGGTGTGAGAAGTATGAACTGTTGAATAGGTTCCATTAGTTGGTTAATAAGATGTCTACGAAGTAAATCACTGGCTTTAAAATAAGATCCAATCTGGAGCATATGAACTATTGACCCCTGGACTCCATCTCTGAGAGGGGACTTGTTTACCATCAGGGGACAGGCTCAAACCAGTCCAAACCGGTTTTTCCCGCCAAAACCAGCCCTCAGCGTTCCATCTCCTCAGCCCTTTTCCCGCCACAGAAGTGATATAAGGACGTGCTCAGCGCCTGCGCGGGGCCGTCCCCCCCCCCAGCGACGGCCCCTCCACGGTCGGGTCTTCCCAGTGCTCCCGAGCCGGAGAGCGACGAACCCCCTGGGGTCCCGCCGTGAGACTGAGGAACAGGAGGCCTGTCACCCCCATTCCTGCCATTCTGCATCCCTGGTGTCCAGCCTCCCACGGAGCCCCCGGGGAGTGAGAGACCCCGGGGGGGGGGGCACTGGGGCTGGGCAGGAAAGTGACTCTGCCCCGGGGAACCCGGGAGAAGCCTCAGAGCTGCCTCAGCCCCAGTGGAGCTGCAGCAGGAGCTGCCCCCGGCACTGCTGGGATTTGGGGGGCAGAGACTGGGGCCTGGCGGGGGGGGATCCCCTGTGGTGTGGGGGGAGATGGGGGGTGTCAGGCAGGGAGGGGAGAAGCTGGAGTTGGAGGGGGGGGAAGGTCAGTGGGACGCGGGGGGGAGGGGGGGGTTGAACTGTCTCTGTGCAGCCAGGAAATTCCCAAGTGGGGGGAGAAGTGGTGGGCGGGGGTAGGGGGGAGGGGGGTTAATTGGATCCTGTCCCTGTTTGTGCCACTTGGCTCTCGCCCCCGATACTAATTCTCTCTAGTTCTGCCCCTTTTCTCGCTCAGTGTCTCACACGGGGCTATAAAATCTGGGGCGATTTCCCCCCTTTCCCCTCCAATGATCAGCTCTCCCGTCTCCCCCGATTTCCCCCGTTCTCCCCATGAGTCTCAAACGTCAGTTTAAAATCTTCTCTCGTGAGGGGCATTTTCCACCCGTGTTATCTGCAGCGATTTGTCCTTGTGTAGGTGGGAAATTGTTGCCCTGCGTCATTCCCCAGCACATGGCTGCCCCTGGAGTGGGGGTGGGATGGCTCAGTGGCTTAATGCTCAAATAAATTTGTTAGTCTCTAAGGTTCCACAAGTACTCCTGTTCTTTTTGTGGATACAGACTAACACGGCTGCTGCTCTGAAACTATGTAACTGTACTCTCTATGCCAGGATCTAAATCATGAATGAAGATATTGAACAGAACTGGACCCAGAGCTGAGCATGGTGGGACCCCACTCCTTATGCCCTTCCGGCCTGACTGTGAACCACTGATAACTACTCTCTGGGAACAGTTTCCCAACCAGTTATGCACCCACCTTAGAGTAGTTCCATCTAGGTTGTATTTCCCTAGTTTGTTAAGGAGAAGGTCATGTGAGACTGCATTGAAAGCCTTCCTAAAGTCTAGATAAACCATATCTGCCGCTTCCCCCCATCCGCAAGGTTTGTTACCCAGTCAAAGAAAGCTATCGGGGGCTGGTTTGACACAACTTGTCCTTGATAAATCCAAGCTGGCTATTGCTTCTCTCCCTATTATCTTCTAGATGTTTTCAGATGGATTCCTGAATTGTTTGCTGCATTATCTTCCCTGGTGCAGAAGTTAAGCTGACTGGTCTGTAACTGCCTGGCTTGTCCTTATTTCCTTTTTCATATATGGGAACTACATTTGCCCTTTTCCAGTCTGCTGGAATATCTCCCATCTTCCATGACTTTTCAACTATAATAACCAAAGTAAAACTAGCCCATTGGGTCTGTGAGCAGGTAAATCGCCTCCCTCGCCCAGCAGCTCCCCCAGGGCAATGACCCAATGCCTCCCCCCACCACAGGGACAGAAGCTGAAAGTCCATCTGATGGCAGGTCAGGGGCTAGCGTGGAATGTGCTGGGATCTCGGCCTGGGCCCTAGTGGGGTAGGTGACCCCGTCACCCGTAACCACACCCAGCAAGGCCTGCACCGATTTTCTCCCTGTCTGTGAGTCCCAGCAGAGAGACCAGGGACTCATTGGTCCATGGAGAATGAGCTTTCCCCCAGCTGGGGGCTGCAAACCAGTGATCAAGGGCAGCGGGTGAGGGGAGCTTGCACTAGCGCTCCTGCAGGGTCCATGGTGTGGGGTGAACAGAGAAATCCAGTGTCCAGGGCTCTCAGGCCACGTGTCCATTCCACTGCAGGAGGGGATCTGGGAGCAGCCCGAGGGGACTGGGGCAGGAGTCGGGAAAGCAGCCGTCTGGGAGAAGGAGGGAATTCAGCTGTGCTGGGGAAGCTGGGCTGAGCAGAGATGCTGCTGCAGATGCTGCTAGTTCCCTGAGTACGACGCTGCAGCACTTTAACTACATGGTTAATATAGAGGTTGCAGCTCAGCTGAGTAGTGTGCTGCACTCATTTTAATGGTGTTAGTGGCTTTGCCAGGGTATAAAACCAGGGCCGCCCAGAGGATTCCGGGGGCCTGGGGTCTTCGGCGGCAGGGGCCCCCACTTCGGCGGTAATTTGGTGGCGGGGGGCCCTTCCGTTTCATGACCCGCCACCGAAGTGCCCCGGAGACCCGTGGCGGGGACCCCCTGCTGCCGAATTACCGCCGAAGACCGGGCTGCACGTCGGCGGCGGGTCCCGCTTCGGCAGTAATTCGCCAGCAGAGGGTCCTTCCACCCCAGAGCGGAAGGATTCCCCGCCGCCGAAGACCGGGAGCAGAAGAAGCTCCAAGGGCCCGGCCCCGCAAGAGTTTTCCGGGGCTCCCGGAGCGAGTGAAGGAGCCTGCTCCAGGGGCCCCGAAAAACTCTCGTAGGGGCCCCTGCGGGGCCCGGGGCCTGGGGCAAATTGCCCCTCTTGCCCCCCCCTCTCGGCGGCCCTGTATAAAACTGAGGTGCAGCTTCACCCTGGTCACACCCCTCTATCCCTGCTCCACCCCCTCCCCCTCCAGCCTGTCCATGCTCCCCCCTCCCCGAGCACTCCTTGTGCCTACAGCTGCTGGGGGGAGGCACAAGTGGCACCTGTGTGGGAGGAATTTCCCAGGGTGGGGGAGGGCTTTACCCCTTCCCTACAGCCCCTTTGGCCCACCCTGGGCAGCATGGGAGGCAGAGCACAGTGGTGGGCTGGGGCCAGATTTCAAGAATGTCTCTTGATGTCAGATCCAAATATGGGATCCTGCCTTTACATGCGTAGGGGCTGGACACCTGCAGTGCCCAAGGACTCCACATGCAGCTGTGGCTGCAGTTGGAACAAGTTCCCTGCAGTCCTGTAGTTCAAAGGGAGAAACTGAGGTACCCAAAATTAGGCCATTGTTGTAAATTGAGTTCTTTCCGCCTTGCCCGTTAACAACAGTCGGTGGGCTAAGGCTCATTGGAAGTCACTGTTTAGACTTGATCACGGCTGACGTAGTCCTGGTCATAAGCAGAAGCCTGGCAGTGAAAGGTCCTGATTCCATCCCCAGCCTCCAGAGGCAGATGGTCCCCCAGGGATGGAACAACCCTGGGGAATATTTTACACTCACAGTCTTTCCCACGGGCTGGGTAATTCCACAGTCTCATTCACAGGGCTGAGAACCTCAGGGTTAAGTTGCACAAAGTGAAACTAACTGAAATGTGCCCCCTGCGCTGCACGCTGTGCTGTGCTGCCCTGGGGAGATGTGGCTTTAAGCTGCTGTCCCAGCCCCTTCCCACTCTCAAGAAGGACTGGGCCAAAAGAGATCTGATGAGGTTCAACAAGCGTAAGGATTTTTATCTCTCTAGGCCGATCTGATCAGAAGATCTCGGGGAGCCTTACAGTTTATCTCCCGCTGAGTCCCCCTTTTAAGGCCATCTATCAGAGCTGACTTTAATGAACTCCACACACACAAAGCTATAAAATAAAACAACAACACTTTATTTGCTAAGGGGAGAGGAAGGAATGGAAAGGGGAATGGATTAATGATTCTGGAGATTCGGAATAACACACAGGCACTTATAATACAAGATGTTCTATCTTTACAGACATCAGCGATAAAGGGGTGCAGGATCCAGAAAAGAGAAGCCAGTAGTGAACACTGACCGTGGACAACAGATGAAACAGACAGGTACGTATCCCTATCTTAACTCCCACCCTAACCCGCTTTGCGTCGTCCTGAGTGCACGATTGATCTAAGTAATCGGACCAGGTCCGTGTATGCAAGTTTGCTTTCCCAAAACAACAAACAAACAACCCCAACTTAATTAGTAAGTAGCTATTGCAGGCCCATAGCCAGTGGCAAGATTGTACCGCACCAGGAGAGAGAGCAGCCACCTGCACCTCTGACAGCTCAAAAGCTCAAGAGCCAGTGCCCCTGGCCCCTCCCCTCATTGGTCTCTGTAGGGAGCTGTTGCTGGGCAAGGTCAGATTCCTGCTCTTCCCACTTTCCCGCCTTTTCTAGGTACTGAGGAACAAGAACCTGACCCCCAATGGAGGTCGCCTTGTCCTTTTACCAAAACAAAATGGCCTTTTGATTTACAGAACTTATTTTAACTTTTATACAGAATAATTCGGCAAACATGTATACTGAAATTAACATTTCCCCCTCTTGTCGGTGTTACACCTGTTTTAAAAAGATGTAACTGCCGACACCTGTGGCTTTGCCAAATTATGACCCACCCGATGAATAAATTGTCACATGGCGAAAAATTTGCATTGAACCCAAATACAACCATAGTATTACAGAGGGGGTAGTGCTGATTAAAACATTCCTTATCGCAGACTGGGGATGTGTAATAACTGTTTGATTTGCTTCTTCCCTAATTACCACGGGACCAGTTAAACTAGGAATAGGAGAAGGAAGAACCAAAACAAATTGGTATACTCTTATTCCATACGGACCTACCATAGACCATTTACCAGAGTCTGCCGTTGTAACATTCATTTTAAACCTCCCTATACAAGTCTAACTATTTACGGGAAAATTTAACCTTGATCTTACTGCAGTAGAAAGTTTTACAATGAAAAGACTCTTCCTGCTTTACATCCATTTCCCTGCATAGACGAACTATCGCAAGAAGGTGTGGATACAACAGTACATTGAGAGCCGAGAAGGAAGGACTGTGCTGGAGTACTAATTCTGAACATGGCACTAGGTCTTTCATGAACCCAAGGAGCTGATATATTTCCAGAAACCCACCCCATGGTACATGCTCAGGTACTTCCAATTTAATGCAACCGCAAATCTGAGAACTGTTGGGCACCCTAAGTTTGGTACAATTCCCAAAAGAGGTTTTACTATATCCCACTTACATGCCATTTCTGTTTTTTCTCTGCATCCCACAGGTGCAGCCTGATAGTTAAGGCACATTTCTGAAATTACTGCTTGAAATATACCTGCCTTGTTCGATCTTTCTTTGACCCACTTGAGCACACAGCACGGTTCTTCCTTGATCATTAAAACAGAAATGGGGTCATTTTGTTCCAAAGGATCCAGGGTGGCCATGGGATCCTCTGTGGCATAATGACTCCCTGTTATACAGAACAGATGGTCACCTTCAACCAAATCAATTAACCAAACCTTAACAAATACAGTGCAACCTATATACATAGAGAATAGGATGATGGCGGTCATGTCGATCTAGGAATGGAAGAGAAAATATGATTGGCACAGTTAAATGGGTTGATTTCCTTTCCATTCCTTTACCTGGCTGCTATGGAATCACTTTAATTTGATCCCCTTCTTTGCTGGTATTTGAACCTGATATACAGAGGCACTTGCTCCGTTTGTTATGATAACTGGACCCACCCAACGAGGACTAAGGACATGGCCTTTTTCTATATAATACCTAAACATTACCTTTGTACCAACCACCCATCCTACATCATTAATGTGGCCTAACCAAGCACTAATGACTTGGTTATTAGCTTTTAGTTGAGGAGCTACTCGATGTTGAAGACTGCTGATGGTGTCTAGCAACTGTGACATGTATAAGTCTATTTGCACCCTGGGAAGGTACTCATCCGGTGGAACTCCTCCCACCCACTAAAGTTCAGGGGTGTGCATAATTCTCCCAGTTAGCATCTCGTGCGGTGAAAACCCTCACACAGTTCTAGTAGATCGCATGGCCGCTAGGATATATGGGAGTTTGCTATCCCAATCCCTTCCTTGCACATCTATTACTTTTCTAAGAGCAGTTTTCATGGCTCTATTAGCCTCTCGACGATAACAGACTTTGCGGGTGAGCAGCTATGTGCAACCGCTGTTTGATGTTTAAGGCCGCACACAGCGCTTTTGTGACTTCACCCACAAAGTGTGGTCCTCTGTCTGAATCTATTTCTGATGGGATACCAAATCGAGAAAAGGTTTGTTCCAGTATTTCCTCCTTTATGTTAGGCAACCACGCCACTTAGACACCCGTTCCAAAGTTTTGGACGCAGCATAGTGTCCCTGGCCATGAGCTACAGTTATTAGTTCTTTTCGTGGAGTTATTGGCATAACCAGTACAGGTAATTCACAGTTTGGTGATGTTGCTATAATCAATCCGTTTTTGTCCTTACATATCCTTGATGTTTCCCTGCTGTTAAAAGGGCTTGGAGATCATTATCCTGTTTTTGCAGGGTCAAGATGCCATGGCCTGCTGACACATCTGGAGACGGCATCTTAACTACAGCAGCTGAAATTGGGTCTTATCCCATGTATATGCTGATCCTAACCTAGCAGCTTGTTTTGCTAGCTGATTGGCCTGATTGTCAAGCGTGGCCAGAACCGACCCCCTTCGTATGGGCTTTTACTTTGAACTCTTTTCTTCCAGATGGGAAGGGCTTGAACCACCCAACTAGAAGCAGAACACAGACAGATGTTTTCCTCAGGTGCTACCCCAGACGATACTGCCAGGACCGCAATTCATTGTGCAGCTTGTGCTGACGGCGGCCTCACCGTACCCTGCACCACTTGCTGTGTCCCCTCCTGGATTGCAGCAAACCCTGCAACAGGATGCCCTTCGTGGTGACAAGCACTCCCATCAACTGCCCAGAGTGTTAACCCTTTTCCTTGTACTTCTTCCCAGGATGTTGCTAAGAAGAATGGAGATAGTAAGTCTAAATCAGGATCTGGCAACGGACATTCGTGCTCATCTCCTGCGGTAATCGGAGCATAGGGAAGGATTCTCGTATGGGGGGGATCTTCTCAGTACGAATATCCCGATTGACCAGACTTAGAGTCCATCCCGCCAGCCGGGGAGAGGATACCCTTCCCTCATTAATTCTTCCAGAGATGACATATTTTACTGGAGTATGGCATGTCCTCACCACAATGAGAGCTGTGCCACTTAAATATTCCCAATGTGTTAGGGACCATACCAGGGCGAATACCTCACGTTCGCAAGCTGAAAACCTCGCCTCCACCTCACTGAGAGTTTTGGAACCATAGGCCATCGGTCTCACCTGGCCAATTTGTTTTTGCAGCAAAACAGCTCCAGTGCTTGCTGGAGTAGTTGCCAGGTGCAAGTAAAATGGCAGGCCTTGTTTAGGAGAGGCTCGCGCTGGTGCAGCCGCTAGAGCCTTTCTAAGATCATTAAAAAGGCACCTTTCACAATTGGCAAGTCAAATCCTAGTGAGGAAAAGACAAAGAAGCGTAAACTCTGGCAAGTCAAATGAAAAGTATAGGGCAGAGGCCAAAAATGAACGTGAAGAGCAACTAGCCAAGGCACAACAACTAACAGCAAAGGGTTGTTAAGTACATGGGATCAGGGCCGGCTCCAGGCACCAGCCTACCAAGCACATGCTTGGGGCGGCACCTTGGGAGGGGGCGGCACTCGGGGTTTGTTTTTTTTTTTTTGTGTGGGGCCCGGCGGCGCTGGGGGGCGGCGGGTCTTAGGAGGTGGGGTGCCGTGTTGGGGGGGCGGGGACTTGGGCGGTGCTCGGCTGGGGTGGGGACTTGGGTGACGTGCCGCTCGGGGGGCGGGGATGTGGGTGGGGCGCCGCTCAGGGTGGGGACTGGGTGGGGCGCCGCTTGGGGGGCGGGGCTTGGGTGACGCTCGGGGGCGGGGCCTTGGGCGGCATGACGCTCGGGGGCGGGGACGTGGGCGGGGCAATGCTCGGGGTGGGGACTGGGCGGGGCAATGCTCGGGGGGCGGGGCTTGGGTGACGCTAGGGGGCGGGGCCTTGGGCAGCATGACGCTCGAGGGGCGGGGACTTGGGCGGGGCAATGCTCAGGGTGGGGACTGGGCGGGGTGCCGCTCAGGGGGCGGGGCTTGGGTGACGCTAGGGGGCGGGGTCTTGGGCAGCATGATGCTCGAGGGGCGGGGACTTGGGCGGGGCAATGCTCAGGGTGGGGACTGGGCGGGGCGCCGCTCGGGGGGCGGGGCTTGGGTGATGCTCGGGGGCGGGGCCTTGGGCGGTGTGACGCTCGGAGGGGGGGCGGCGCTCCTTGTTTTTGCTTGCGGAGGGGGTACATGGGATGCAGGAAGTCTGCCAAACGGTCAGCAAAGCCACTAGGCAATCGGTGCTAAAGGAGCACTCCAGGAAGACCAGGCCACTGCGGCGAAGCTAAAAAAGTTCCTTGCTTCTGTCTTCACTGCAGAGGATGCGGAGGAAATCCAGACACGCCAGCCCTTCTTTTTAGGTGACAGATGCTAGAATCAAAGAATTATAGACCCATCAGGTTAGAAGGCACTGCAAGGTCCAGGGAGGGTGTTTGGGTGAAGAAGGGGGTTTGGGGTGTAGGCTCTGGGAGGGAGTTTGGGTTCTGGGTGCAGGGTCTGGGCTGGGACAGGGGGTTGGGGTTTGGGTGCAGAAGGGGGTACAAGCTCTAGGAGGGAGTTTGGGTTCTGGGTGCAGGGTCTGGGCTGGGACAGGCGGTTGGGGTGCAGGAGGGGGTTTGGGTGCTAGGTGCAGGGTCTGGGCTGGGACAGGGGGTTGGGGTTTGGGAGCAGAAAAAGGTACAAACGAGGGAGTTTGGGTGCTGGGTGCAGGGTCTGGGCTGGGACAGGGGGTTGGGGGTTGGGTGCAGAAGGGGGCACAAGCTCTAGGAGGGGGTTTGGGTGCTAGGTGCAGGGTCTGGGCTGGGACAGGGGGTTGGGGTGCAGGAGGGGGCTTGGGGGCTGGGTGCAGAGTCTGGGATGGGACAGGGGTTTGGGGTGCAGGAGGGGGTTTGGGGGGCTGGGTGTGAGAGGGGGTTTGAGTGTTGGGTGCAGGCTCTGGGCTGGGACAGGGCGTTGGGGTGCAGGAGGGGGTGCAGGGTGTGGGTCTGGGCCAGGGATGAGGAGTTTGGGGTGCAGCAGGAAGGCTGCCCTGGGGCTGGGGTGGGGGGCCAGAGGGGAGGATTCCCCCCAGGGACAAGACACTCACCCAGGCCCCACCAGGCTGCTGCTCAGGAGGTCCAACCGGGATAAGCCCCTCCCCTCAGATTCGACTTGGAGTCACCTGGTGGGGGCGGGGAGGCTGCCATGCGCCTCCTACTTCCACAGGCGCAGCAGCCGCCTCAGCCTGCCCCCAGCGCCGCTCCCCTGTAGCCTGCAGTGGCAGCGGCCAGTGAGGGAGCACAGTGTGGAGATGCAGGGGGCAGGCAGAGACGCTTGGGGGAGGCACGTGGGGGTGGCAGGCAGGGCCGGGGGAGGCACGTGGGGGTGGCAGGCAGGGCCGGGGGATGCTCTGGGGGTGGCACGTGGGAGTGGCAGGTCGGGCTGGGGGAGAAACCCTGCCCTGAACATTGGTGGAGCCGGGCCCCTCGAGGCCCTGAATTTGCTGGAGCCCGGGCACCACAGGCCCATATAACTCGCCGCCTCTGGCAAGGTTCATCTAGTCTAACCCCTGCCAAGATGCAGGACTTTGTGTGTCTAACCCACCCAGCTTCTCTCTTCTGGCTGGGGTCCCTTGACTGCAGCAGCTCCCCCGATCTCCTCGCTCTCCTCTTTCCCTTACTTCCTTCACTTCTCTGCCCACTGGTTTGCTGCATCTCTGAGTCCTCTCTATATGCCCTGGCCCAGCAGCTAGTTGCCCAGGCTACACTCCCATTGCCATCCGTGGGGGCAGCCTGGGCTGTGAGGGCTGCAGGTTTTGGTCCCTGGTCAATGCAGGTGCTATGGCTGCTGCACAGCTACGTGGTGACTCCTGCAGCCCATCACCAAACTGCGGGGCCATATTCTGCAGGGTGGCCTCCCTGGCTGAGATTCTGGGAGCAGAGAACCCCTGGGTCAGAGAAGGAAAATGGCCCACACAGAACACACTGTCAATGGCTCCCACAGACGTCCCCGTGACACCCGACTGTGCAGCCCAGAAGTTCTCCTGCTCCTTCATTGTCACCGCGGGCAAGAGTCTGGCAATGGGAATGGATTATGCATCTGGGCAAGGAGGAATTGGCCATGGAGGTGGAGGAGGACTTGGCTTTGCCCTCCTTATCCTCCTCCTCATCCAAGTCGTCCTCTTCTGCTTTCTTCTCCATGACCACGTGCTCCATTCCCATGGCCAGGTCCTCCCCCTCCTCCACTTCCTCCTCTCTGGCCAGATCCTCCCTCTCCTCTGTGGCCAGGTTCTCCTCCTCCTTTTCCTCCTCGTCCTCTTCTCTGGTCAGGTCCTCTTCCTCCTGCTCCTTCTCCGTGGCCAGGTTCTCCTCCTTCTCATCTTCCTCTCTGGCCAGGTCCTCTTGCTCCTACTCTTCCATTGCCAGGTCCACCTCCTTCTCTTCTTCTTCCCCCTGCATCGGCACATCCTCATCCTCCTCCATTCCTGGGTCCTCCTAGTCTATAGTCAGGTCCTCTACCTCTTCTTCCGCCTCTTCTTCTTCCCCCTGCATGGCCACATCCTCGTCCTCCTCCATTGCCAGGTCCTCTCCCTTCTCCTCCTCCTGACCCAGATCCTCCTTGTCCTCCTCTGTGGCCTGGTCCTTCTCCATGGCCAGGTCTTCCTCTTTCTCCTCTGGAGCCAGGTCCTCCTCCTCTTCCTCCTGCTCCATGGCCAGGTGCTCCACTCCTGTGGCCAGGTCCTCTTCCTCTTCCTCCACAGGCAGGTGCTCCTCTTCCTGCTCCATGGCCAGGTCCTTCTCTTCTTCCTTTTGCTCCATGATCAGGTGTTCCTTTCTTCCTCTTCCTTTACCTTCTTCCTCCTCCTTCTCAGTGATCAAGTCCTCTTCCTCTTCTGTGCAGAGGTCCTCCTCCTCCTCTTCTGCTGACAAGTTCTCTTCCTCCTCCTCTCCTCTGCTGCAGACACATTCTCCTCCTCCCCCTTTCCTCTGCTGCAGACACATTCTCCTCCTCCTCCTTTCCTCTGCTGCAGACACGTTCTCTTCCTCCTCCTCCTCCTCTTCTTCCTCTTCTGCAAACAAGTTCTCCTCCTCCTTTTCCTCTTCTGTAGTCAGATTCTCCTCTTCCTTCTCTTCAGACACATCCCCCCCTCCTCCTCTTCTTCCTTTTCTGCAGACACATTCTCCTCTTCCTCTTCCTCCTCCTCCTCTTCTTCCTTTTCTGCAAACAGGTTCTCATCCTCCTCCTTGTTCTCTTCTATAGATATTTCCTCCTCCCCCTTCTCCTCTGTGTCCAGGTCTTCCTCCTCCTCAGTGGTAATGTTCTCCTCCTCTTTCATCACTAGCTCCTCCACCTCCTCCTCTTTTTCACTAATCAGGACTTGCTCTTCCTGCTTCTCCTCCTCCTCTGTCTTTAGATCTTCCTCCTCTTCCTCTCTTTCTGTGTCAGGGTCTTCATCCTCCTCTGTCTTTTCCTCAGGGGCAAAGTCCTTCTCTGACTGGTCTGTGGGGGTCTCTGCATCAGAGAGACAAGGGCAGAGGGTGACTCTTGCTGGGGAGGGGGGAAGAGGAAGGACAGGGGTGAGAAGGGATGGGGAGAGCAGATTTAATGTTTCTCCCTCCCATGTAAGCATCGAAAGGCAGAGAGATCCCCACAGTGTCCCTCTCACACACCCCTCAGCCCCAGGACCCATTGCAGAGAGATCCCCACACTGCCCCGTCCACAGACCCCTCAGCCCCAATGACCCATGGCAGAGAGATCCCCACACTGCCCATCCCACAGACCCATCAGCCCTATGCCCCCATGGCAGAGAGATCCCCACACTGCCCATCCCACAGACCCCTCAGCCCCAGTGCCCAATGGCAGAGAGATCCCCACACTGCCCATCCCACAGACCCATCAGCCCTATGCCCCCATGGCAGAGAGATCCTCACACTGTCCCTACCACAGACCCCTGAGTCCCAGAGCCCGATGGCAGAGAGATCCCCACACTGCCCATCACAGACCCCCCACTACAGGGACCCATGGCAGAGAGATCCCCACACTGCCACTCCAACAGACTCCTGAGCACCAGGGCCCCATGGCAGAGAGATCCCCACACTGCCCCTCCCACAGACCCCTCAGCCCCTGGAACCCATGGCAGAGAGATTCCCACACTGCCCCTCCCACAGACCCCTCAGTCCCAGAGCCCCATGGCAGAGAGATCCACACACTGCCCCTCCCACAGACCACTCAGCCCCAGTGCCCCAGGGAAGAGAGATCCCCACAGTGCCCCTCCCACAGACCCCTCAGCCCCAAGGCCCGATGGCAGAGAGATCCCCACACTGCCCCTCCCACAGACCCTAGCCCCAGGGCCCCATGGCAGAGAGATCCCCACACTGCCCCTCCCACAGACCCCTCAGCCCCAGGGCCCCATGGCAGAGAGATCCCCACACTGCCCCTCCCACAGACCCCTCAGCCCCAGAGTCCCATGGCAGAGAGATCCCCACACTGACCCTCCCAGATACCCTCAGCCCTATGGCCCCATGGCAGAGAGATCCCCACACTGCCCCTCCCACAGACCGCTCAGCCCCAGAGTCCCATGGCAGAGAGATCCCCACAGTGCACCACCCACAGACCCACACAGCCCCAGGGCCCCATGGCAGAGAGATTCCCCACACTGCCCCTCCCCCAGACCCCTCAGCCCAGAGCCCCATGGCAGAGAGATCCCCACACTGCCCCTCACAGACCCCCACTACAGGGACCCATGGCAGAGAGATCCCCACACTGCCTCTCCCACAGACCCCTCAGCCCCAGGGCCCCATGGCAGAGAGATCCCCACACTGCCCCTCCCACAGACCCACCGCCCCCGGGCCCCATGGCAGAGAGATCCCCACACTGCCCCTCCCACAGACCCTCAGCCCTATGGCCCCATGGCAGAGAGATCCCCACACTGCCCCTCCCACAGACCCCTCAGCCCCAGAGCCCTATGGCAGAGAGATCCCCACACTGCCCCTCACAGACCCCCCACTCCAGGGACCCATGGCAGAGAGATCCCCACACTGCCCCTCCCATAGACCCCTCAGCCCAAGGGCCCCATGGCAGAGATATCCCCACACTGCCCCTCCCACAGACCCCTGAGTCCCAGAGCCCGATGGCAGAGAGATCCCCTCACTCCCCATCCCACAGACTCCTCAGTCCCAGAGCCCCATGGCATAGAGATTCCCACACTGACCCTCCCAGATACCCTCAGCCCTATGCTCCCATGGCAGAGAGATCCCCACACTGCCCCTTCCACAGACCCCTGAGTCCCAGAGCCCGATGGCAGAGAGATCCCCTCACTGCCCATCCCACAGACCCCTCAGTCCCAGGGCCCCATGGCAGAGAGATCCCCACACTGCCCCTCAGCCCCAGGGCCCCATGGCAGAGAGTTCCCCACACTGCCCCTCCCACAGACCCCTCAGCCCCAGAGCCCCATGGCAGAGAGTTCCCCACACTGCCCCTCCCACAGACCCTCAGCCCTATGGCCCCATGGCAGAGAGATCCCCACACTGCCCCTCCCACAGACCCCTCAGTCCCAGGGCCCCATGGCAGAGAGATCCCCACACTGCCCCTCAGTCCCAGAGCCCCATGGCAGAGAGTTCCCCACACTGCCCCTCCCATAGACCCTCAGCCCTGTGGCCCCATGGCAGAGTGGGCCCTTCACTGTCCCATCCTCCCTGGGAGTTGCTCCAAATCATCAGGGACCCACTTCCCAGAAGCTCCCCCCATGCCCCATTGCAGGGGGTGGCTCTGCAACTCCCGCTGATGTCATTGAGCTCACGTGGCTCTGGCCAGACCCCTGGGCTGGGATCCCCACAATGACTGGGACAGAGCGACTGGGTGTTAATGGCCCTTGCTCCTCCCCATGCCCAGGGGGTCTCCTCACCTGCAGTGGAGGACCACTCAGCCTCCGTGTTGCAGAGAACCTCCAGAGAGTAGCTGCTCTCCTCTCCGGCAACAGTTAAGCAGCTGAGGCAGCGATCCCCCAGCTCCTGCCCTGGGAATGCTTCCTGCTGGCCCACGCAGCTGGGATGAGGGCAGGCCTTCCAGCAGAAGCAAACCCAGAGCTGCGTTGCCTGGCTCCTGCCATGGGCTGAGTCCTGCCTGCCCAGATTGAACTTAGGCCACCTCCATCTCGGCCTGGATGTTGTCTCTCTCTGCTCAGCACCAGCCCTGGGGGCTGGTTTCCTCCCAGTGAGCAAGGCCGAGCAGGACCATCTCCTGGGGTGGCCGGGGCCTGCTTCACATGCCATGCGGATGGAGGGGCAGCTCTCTGTCTGGGGACGCTGGCAGCTGCTCCCCTCTGGCTCCGGGGCCACCTTCCTCCTGAGATACCTTCTCAGCACGTCCATCCTGGAACTGAGCAGGGAGCAGCCGTGAGTCTGGGGCAACAAAGCCTCTCAGCAATGGGCCTGTCTTGCCTCAGGGGGGATGGAACCTGGGTCCTTAGAATCATAGAATCTCAGGGTTGGAAGGGACCTCAGGAGGTATCTAGTTCAACCCCCTGCTCAAAGCAGGACCAACCCCAACTTAATCATCCCGGCCAGGGCTTTGTCAAGCCAGGCCCTAAAAACCTCTGAGGATGGAGATTCCACCTAGGGAACCCATTCCAGTGCTTCACCATCCTCCTAGTGAAATAGTGTTTCCTAACATCCAACCTAGACCTCCCCCACTGCAACTTGAGACCATTGCTCCTTGTTCTGTCATCTGCCACCACTGAGAACAGCTGAGCTCCATCCTCTTTGGAACCCCCCTTCAGGTAATTGAAAGCTGCTATCAAATCCCCCCTCACTTTTCTCTTCTGCAGACTAAACAATCCCAGTTCCCTCAGCCTCTCCTCATAAGTCATGTGCTCCAGCCCCCTAATCATTTTTGTTGCCCTCCGCTGGACTCTTTCCAATTTCTCCACATCCTTCTTGTAGTGTGGGGCCCAAAACTGAACACAGTACTCCACATGAGGCCTCACCAATGTCGAATAGAGGGGAATGATCACGTCCCTTGATCTGCTGGCAATGCGTCTACTTATACAGCCCAAAATGCCATTAGCCTTCTTGGCAACAAGAGCACACTGCTGACTCATATCTAGTTTCTTGTCCACTGTAATCCCCAGGTCCTTTTTTGCAGAACTGCTGCTTAGCCAGGCGGTTCCCAGCCTGTAACGGTGCATGGGATTCTTCCGTCCGAAGTGCAGGACTCTCTTGGCCCCTGCTGACTCCACCCCAGGGGGCCCCTCCTAGTGCCTGAGTCACAAGGGCTGCTGTGCCCTGGGGAAGTGTTTGGTGCCCAATAACAGACTAGGATTGTCATCCAGGCACAAGGGTACAAATCTATCACAATCTCCCAGTAACAACACAACAAGTGAGGGAGCTTATTGGGCAGAGGGAAGAAAGGCCTGGGGTTAAGGAAAGAACAGGAGCAACTAGACTAGTAACCCATCAACAATCACAGCATTGACAAGGGGCCCGACCCGCCCCAACCAGCTCCCTCCCAGCCCCTGCGCAGCAGAATGGGAGTTGAGTATCAGTTCTCTAGGGGCTGATGCTGCCCTGTGCTCCTTGGCCGGCTTGAAATTCACAAGGAAAACAAGCAAAAGGGATTCTTACCGGGTCTTCGGTCTGAGTGTCAATGGGCACCTCCCAGGCTGTGACGCGTCTCCCTCAGCTCCACTCCACCAACAGCCAACAACCGAATGGAAACCAACCCCTTTGTCTCCGAGCGCTGGCTTCTGATTGGCTCCCTCTGCTCCACTCCACCAACAGCCAATAACCAAATGTAAACTGACCCCTTTGTCTCCGAGCGCTAACTTCTGCTTGGCTCCCTCTGCTCCACTCCACCAACAGCCAACAACCAAATATAAACTGACCCCTTTGTCTCCGAGCGCTGACTTCTGATTGGCTCTGGTGGTAGCTCCCCGCATGTTCCGTCTCCGCCCGGCATTCCAGGCATGCTGGGAAGCGGTATCCTGAGCCCTGCAGCCATTGCAGTGGCGGCTTAACGCACAGGGGGCCCATGCCCAGGGGCCTCGGGCAACTCGGGGGGCCCTGGGAAAATCTCACCATGCTCGGGCAGCATGATTTCGTTGGTGATTGTCTTGCCTGGCATCAACAACGCTTCTGCTCTCACTCGTTTTCCATCTCACCACTGGGCTGGACTCTTTCCCCTCTTCCCCTCCCTCTCCACCCCCACATTTCTTTCCCCTTGGTGCCAAACACAACACAAGAGGGAAAAACAAAAGTTATCATCACAATCTGCCGTGATGGCTAGGCTCTCCTTCTCGCATCACCCACACCCCAGGGCTTACCCTGAACCCCCTTTGCATGATGTTGTCACAGCTACAATTGGAAAGCACCCCACTGCTCCTGCACCCAGCATAGTCACGCTGCACAAGAGACTCTTGTCCCTTCCACTGGTATTAACCCCACAGAGCCCCAGGTCCAGCTAGGATGCACCTTATTTTTCTTTAGTACTGGGGTTCTCGTCCTCTCCTTCCTATCTCTCTTGGACTCCATCTGTGGGAGTGGACAGGGAAGTGTTACAGACACACAGACCCTCCCCCAGCTCTCTCTGCACCCTGGGCTCACACCTGGTTGTCTCCCCAATCCTTGGCGCTGTCCAGCATGCCTCCCCCCGCAGAAGTCATAGAATCATAGAATATCATGGTTGGAAGGGACCTCAGGAGGTATCTAGCCCAACCCCCTGCTCAAATCAGGACCAATTCCCAACTAAAGCATCCCAGCCAGGGCTTTGTCAAGCCTGACCTTAAAAACCTCTAAGGAAGGAGATTCCACCACCTCCCTAGGGAACCCATTCCAGTGCTTCACCACTCTGTGAGTGAAAAAGTTTTTTCCTGATATCCAACCTAAACCTCCCACACTGCAACTTGAGACCATTACTCCTTGTTCTGTC
This sequence comes from Mauremys mutica, assembly GCF_020497125.1. Lineage (NCBI taxonomy): Eukaryota > Metazoa > Chordata > Testudines > Geoemydidae > Mauremys > Mauremys mutica. The sequence continues at coordinate 133,211,424 of NC_059077.1, forward strand.
ATTGGGTACCACTGAGAACAGTCTAGATCCATCCTCTCTGGAACCCCCTTTCAGGTAGTTGAAAGCAGCTATCAAATCCCCTGCTCATTCATCTCTTCTGCAGACTAAACAATCCCAGTTTCCTCAGCCTCTCCTCATAAGTCATGTGCTCCAGCCCCCTAATCATTTTTGTTGCTCTCCGCTGGACTCTTTCCAATTTTTTCACATCCTTCTTGTACTGTGGGGCCCAAAACTGGACACAGTACTCCAGATGAGGCCTCACCAATGTCAAATAGAGGGGAATGATCACATCCCTCGATCTGCTGGCTATGCCCCTATTTATACAGCCCAAAGTGCCATTAGCCTTCTTGGCAACAAGGCCACACTGTCGACTCATATCCAACTTCTCGTCCACTGTAACTCCTAGGTCCTTTTCTGCAGAACTGCTTCCTAGCCATTCGGTCTCTAGTCTGTAACAGTGAATGGGATTCTTCCGTCCTAAGTGCAGGACTCTGCACTTCTCCTTGTTGAACCTCATCAGGTTTCTTTATCTAGGTCCCTCTGTATCCTATCCCTACCCTCCACTGTATCTACCACTCCTCCAAGTTTAGTGTCATCAGCAAACTTGCTGAGAGTGCAGTCCATGCCATCCTCCAGATCGTTAATGAAGATATTGAACAAAACCGGCCCCAGCACCGACTCTTGGGGCACTCCACTTGAAACGGGCTGCCAACTAGACATGGAGCCGTTGATCACTACCTGTTGAGCCTGACGATCTAGCCAGATTTCTATCCACCTTATAGTCCAATCATCCAGCCCACAGTTCTTTAACTTGCTGGCAAGAATACTGTGGGAGACCATATCAAAAGTTTTGCTAGAGTCAAGGAATAACACATCCACTGCTTTCCCCTCACCCACAGACCCAGTTATCTCCTCATAGAAGGCAATTAGGTTAGTCAGGCATGACTTGCCCTTGGTGAATCCATGCTGGCTGTTCCTGATCACTTTCCTCGCCTCTAAGTGCTTCAGAATTGATTCCTTGAGGACCTGCTCCATGATTTTTCCAGGGACTGAGGTGAGGCTGACTGGCCTGTAGTTCCCTGGATCCTCCTCCTTCCCTTTTTTAAAGATGGGCACTATAGTAGCCTTTTTCCAGTCATCCAGGACCTCCCCCATTCACCATGAGTTTTCAAAGATAATGGCCAATGGCTCTGCAATCACATCCAGCAACTCCTTTAGCACCCTTGGATGCAGCGCATCCAGCCCCATGGACTTGTGCTCTTCCAATTTTTCTAAAAAGTCCCGAACCACTTCTTTCTCCACAGAGGGCTGGTCACCTTCTCTCCATACTGTGCTGCCCAGTGCAGCAGTCTGGGAGTTGACCTTGTTTGTGGAGACAGAGGCAAAAAAATCATTCAGTACATTAGCTTTTTCCACATCCTCTGTCACTAGGTTGCCTCCCTCATTCAGGAAGGAGCCCACACTTTCCTTGACTTTCTTCTTGTTGCTAACATACCTGAAGAAATCCTTCTTGTTACTCTTAACATCCCTTGCTAGTTGCAACTCCAAGTGTGATTTGGACTTCCTGATTTCACTCCTACATGCCTGAGCAATATTTTTATAGTCCTCCCTGGTCAATTGTCCAATCTTCCACTTTTTTTAAGCTTCTTTTTTGCGTTTAAGATCAGCAAGGATTTCACTGTTAAGCCAAGCTGGTTGCCTGCCATATTTACTATTCTTTCTACAGATCAGGATGGTTTTTTTCCTGCAATCTCAATAAGGATTCTTTAAAATACAGCCAGCTCTCCTGGACTCCTCTCCCCCTCATGTTATTCTCCCAGGGGATCCTGCCCATCAGCTTCCTGAGGGAGTCAAAGTCTGCTTTTCTGAAGTCCAGGGTCTGTATTCTGCTGCTCTCCTTTTTTCCTTGTGTCAGGATCCTGAACTCGACCATGTCATGGTCACTGCATCCCAGGTTCCCATCCACTTTTGCTTCCCCTACTAACTCTTCTCTGTTTATGAGCAGCAGGTCAAGAACAGCTTTGCCCCTAGTTGGTTCCTCCAGCACTTGCACCAGGAACTTGTCCCCTACACTTTCCAGAAACTTCCTGGATTGTCTGTGCACTGCTGTATTGCTCTCCCAGCAGATATCAGGGTGATTAAAGTCTACCATGAGAACAAGGGCCTGCGATCTAGTAACTTCTGCTAGTTGCCGGAAGAAAGCCTTGTCCACCTCATCCCCCTGGTCTGGTGGTCTATAGCAGACTACCACCACGACATCACCCTTGTTGCTCACACTTCTAAACTTAATCCAGAGACTCTCAGGTTTTTCTGCAGTTTCATACTGGAGCTCTGAGCAGTCATACTGCTCTCTTACATACAATGCAACTCCCCCATCTTTTCTGCCCTGCCTGTCCTTCCTGAACAGTTTATATCCATCCATGACAGTACGCCAGACATGTGAGTTATCCCACCAAGTCTCTGTTAGTCCAAGTCACCTGGTCTCATCTTAGACTCCATCTTCATATTGCTCTTCTCCTTCCCAGAACTCCGGCTCTGCTCCTCAGACCTGTCTGTTGTGTATTTGGTTGTCATGGGTTTTGTTACTATGGCAACTGAGTTAGACTATTAAGGGATAGCTCAGCCTGTTTCAACCGGCTGAGTGAGCTCTCTGTATATCTGTAAATAAAATGGAGGTTTTGGTTAGCGGCCTGCTCTCTGGCCTCAGGTGATTGCTTCCTACACCGGCTGCCCCAAGGATATAACACTGGCGACGAGGATGGGATTCCGGTGCTGCTCCAGTAACAGAAGGAAGTAGAAGTTAAGGTAAAGAACAAACAAACAAAAAAGCTGCTTGTTTGCACTGACTGTGAAAGTGAAACTAAAAATCATGGCTACTCTGACCAGGCCCCTGGAGCCTTTTGATGAGAATACAGAGCAGTGGCATGTGTATACTGAGCGTTTTGAGCTTTTTGGTATTGCAAATGACATTACAGAAGCGAAGAAGGTGCCAATATTCTTAACTGTTGTAGGGGCTAAAACCTACTCTCTGCTACGCAGCTTACTACACCCTGTTAAGCCTGAGACTAAATCTTACAGTGACATTGTGGAAATCCTGGGGTCTCATTTCTCCCCAAAACCACTGGTAATTGCTGAAAGATATAGGTTCCACAAAAGAGACCAAAAGGAAGATGAAACAGTTGTACAATTTGTAGCCATTTTAAAAAAGCTAGCAGAACACTGTGAATTTAAAGAGATGTTAAATGATGCCCTGCGTGACAGGTTAGTGTGTGGCCTCTGCAGTGAAGCTATACGGAAGCGCCTACTGACAGAGGCTCAGCTTACATTACAGAAGGCTGTTGATATTGCTGTCTCCATGGAACTGGCTACAAGGGAGGCACAATACATCGGTGTATCCCCTAGGGTGCAAAAAGTGTCACAAGAACTGACCCACAAAACGGTGCAGAGTCAAGAATGTTACCGCTGTGGTAAGCTGGGTCACCAGGCATCAGAACGCTGGTATAAGGACCTGGTGTGTCGACACTGTGGCAAAAAGGGACACATTGAGTATGCCTGTAAACAAAAGAAAAAGAGGCCTGTGGTCTGGCCGACAAAAAGAGGAACCTTGCATACCCTAGAGCAGACCCAGGATGATCAAGGTGACACCTCCTCACAAGAGGAAGTGCCACTGCATGTTTTGTCTTTGGCAGCGGGCTCACATTAATACTGGGTAACCCCCTTATTGGAGGGCAAACCTATACGCATGGAACTAGACACCGGTGCAGCTGTCTCACTGGTTCCTGAGACTGTGTATAAGGAAAAGCTACAGCATCTTCCGCTTAAGGCAACAAAAACTGTTCTGAAGACGTATACAGGTGAAGCTGTGCCCATGTTGGGCACTATTGATGTTAAGGTGGAGCTCAATGGACAGGCGGCTAAATTGCCACTGTTTGTGGTGAGAGGTGACTACCCAGCCTTAATGGGTAGGTCTTGGCTTGGGAAGATTCAGCTGAACTGGGCAGAAGTGCACCGGATGACTAAAGAAGAAACCAGTCTAACCCCTATACTAAGGAAACATGCTGCTGTTTTTGGAGATGATTTGGGAAGTATGAAGGGAATCACTGTGACATTGAACATTAAACCTGGCAGTCCACCAAAATATCTGAAAGCCCGAACTGTGCCATATGCCATCAGGCCAAAAGTTGAAGCAGACCTGGAGCGCCTGGTCACCAATGGAGTCCTAATACCAGTTACCCATAGCTCATGGGCCACTCCTATCGTTCCAATAGTGAAGAAAGATGGCTCTCTCCGGATTTGCGGTGATTTTAAAGTCACTGTCAACCCAGTGTTGTGTGCAGAGCAATACCGCTTCCCCGCATCGATGACCTCTTCGCAGGCCTGGCTGGGGGACAAAAGTTCAGTAAGATTGATCTGAGTCAAGCATATTTACAGATGCACGTCGATGAAAAGTCCCAAGAGCTGTTGACTATTGTGACTCATAAGGGGCTTTATCGATACTGTCGCCTACCCTTCGGAATTATACTTCCAGAGCTAAATGGGTCCCGGCCACAGTCATCACTCAAACAGGACCTGTTTCCTATACAGTCTGGACTGCAGAGAATCTTACCTGGCGGCAACATGTAGATCAGCTGTTGCCAGGTCATGCCAGTCTTCAGGACCCATCTGCAGTTGAGGGGTCTGACTTCACCCCTCCTGGTGAGACACCGAATCATGAGTCACCTGTTCCTGACTGTTCTCCTCCATTACTGCCTGCAGCTGAGATACCCCTTTGCCCAGCACGAGCTGATACCACCTCCTCACCTATTCGTGCTGCGGACCCTGAGCCCCTAGTACTTTCGGGTGCAACAACACCAGAAGTTCGCCGTAATCCACCTAGAGACAGAAGGCCTCCTCATCGGCTGGATCTTTAGTTAGGGCGAACCCACGGTTATGGGGCAAAATAATCCCCAGGGTTTAGCCGGGAATGGAGGCAGTCTACCTTCCTTCTCTAGTTTAGTGTGTGTTTTATTTAGGGGATGTTCTTATTAGGGGGGGAGGAATATGTTGTGTATTTGGTTGTCATGGGTTTTGTTACTATGGCAACTGAGTTAGACTATTAAGGGATAGCTCAGCCGGTTTCAACCGGCTGAGTGAGCTCTCTGTATATCTGTAAATAAAATGGAGGTTTTGGTTAGCTGCCTGCTCTCTGGCCTCAAGTGATTGCTTCCTACACCGGCTGCCCCAAGGATATAACACTGTCTGTCCTCAGCTCTGCAGGCAGAGGGGAAGGGGCATCGTGGGAACACACACGCCCCATTCCAGACACCACATGGCATCCACAGGGCTACCAAACCGTGTCACCTTTGGCCAAAAACCACACCCCACTCCAAGGGAGCAAAATGCCTTTGTGAGCCCAGCACACACACCCACACCAAGCCCAGCCAAACTGGGAGCTTGCCCCCGCTTCCCTGGGCTCACGGATGGAGAAGTTTGGTGGGTAGTGGGGCCCCGAGGGCCTGGCTCAGTGTGTGAATGAGTGACTGGTATATATGAGGGGGGCCGGAGTGTGGGGTTGGGAGTCCAGGAGGACCCAAGGGAAGGGACTAGGGGGATTAGGGGTAGAGGAGGGTAGGGTTACCAAGGTGCACTGTGGGAATGGGGGATTTAGAGACCCCAGAGAGGATGGGTGGGGTGGGTTGAAGGGCCCCACGGGGGCTGAAAAGGGGACCCTGGCAGGTTGGGGGGAGCAGAGAGTGGAGATGAGGGACTCACACACTGGGGATGGAGGGGGCCGTGGGGTGACAGGGACATGGGACCCAGCCCTGGAGAAATGGGTTGGAGTTGATGGGGGCGGGGTGGGAGGACGACACTCGGGGAGGCAGCACATTGACAGGGCAAAGGAAAAGGCCACAGAGAGAAGACAGGGTGGGGGAGGGTGCGCTGGGGATGAGGGGGAGGCTGGGGGGTGAACTACGGGGAGTTTGGGTAGCAGGACTGAGGGGTTCCCAGGGGGGCAGGGCAGGGCAGGGCTGGGGGAGGGGGTGGATGGGGGGCTTGAAGGGACCCAGGGACAGGGCAGGTTGGGGGGTTGAGGGGGATGTCAGGGCCCTTTTCTGGAGGGCCAAAATCTCAGTATTCTAGTAGCTTGTTTGCTGACCAGATGTATTTATTATTTGCAGGTTCTTTGTGCTGCTACTTATGGGCAGTTTCCTCCTTCCCTCCCCCATCAGCTAGGTAATTTGCATTCACACAGAGGCTTTCTTGGCTTGCCTCTGGATCCAATGCTATCAGCAGCTCAGAGACTGTTTTAAAAGGGACAGGTTCCACTTCCTCCAGAGTTCCGATTACTTTTCACTTTCATCTCCTGCTCCGAAACACACAGAGATCTGAAAAAGAAAGCACAATCTATTCTGGCTCCTGTTGGAGCCCTAACAGGATTTTAATGAAGTACCATGTTTTGTTTGCATTTCTTTTACCCCTTCTCCAATATACACTGCACATGTCCTGGGAAATCATTTAACCTCCATTATATCAGCCATATTAATTTTACACAAGCTGTGACTGCCTCCCCATGCCCACAGAGTTTTCATGCACCCCCAAAGTGACAGTCAGATCCCCCAGAGCCACCCCAAGGCTCAGTGTGCCAATCATTGCTCCCCTTTTCCTTTTCCTGTGCGCACACAATTCTATTTGGTCTAACATCCCTTGCACTGTGATTACTCTTTTTACACAACTGTACCCCGAATACCAGGGGCGGCTCCAGACCCCAGGACGCCAAGCATGTGCTTGGGGCGGCATGCCGCGGGGGGCGCTCTGCCGGTCGCCAGGACGGCGACAGGCGGCTCCGGTGGACCTCCCGCAGGCGTGCCTGCGGCGGGTCCGCCGGTCCCACGCGGCTTGGGTGGAGCTGCTGGACCAGCGGACCCTCCGCAGGCATGTATGCGGGAGGTCCACCAGAGCCACGGGACCGGCAACCGGCAGAGCTCCCCCCGCGTCATGTCGCCGTGCTTGGGGCAGCTAAATGTCTAGAGCCGCCCCTGCTGATTACACTCCCATCTTGTACAACTAGAGACAGCCGGGGCAGCCAAGTTAAGTTCCACTAGAAACCCCTGACATTCCTTTAGTGATTTTGATTAAATTACCCACTAGTCAAATAATTTTGATCAGATTAATCCTCCGCTTGCTGCCTGCAGGCGTCCCCTATAGACCATTTCTGTGGGAAAAGGGCCCATCCCCCCTCAAAATACCTGTAAAGGCTTCTGGGGACAAAAGCATCCTGGTGGTAGTAGCCACTCTACCTGACCCCCCGATACAATTTAATTACCAAGCTTCCATCCAATATGACTGCACGGAGCTGCACATACAGTTACATTTATATAACCGGGTTCTATTATTAAACTAAAAACTTGCTTCTTGTAACACCACAACTGTCGCCTTTAACATCTTCACAACTGTTACCTGTACCATTTTCACACCTCCCAAACTTTTACTTTCCTCCAAGCCCTGTATTATCACTTTTTGCAAAAGGTATTTGTAACTTTTCCACTTACTTCTTTAAACCACTTACTCCTATATTTAGTTCTTTAAGGTAGTGCACTTTGTCCCTAATAACTCAGCCACCAACTACGATTATTGCCACACAGCTGCCGTAACCTGTGCTGTCTTTACCTTGAGACTGTTGAAAAGGCAGAAAACATTTGTCTCCATGGTTGCCCATGGATCTTTTACTCCAAATATTCCAGTGGAATACAGCAGACCTTCATCATACTTTGTCCCAAACAAAACAAAACGAACAACCCCCCAAAACATTTCACATCATTATCCAAAGTACCCTCCATTAAAGCTTCAGAAAAACAAAAGTGTGGAAAGGCAGGGGCAGGGCCGGCTCCAGGCACCAGCCTACCAAGCACGTGCTTGGGGCGGCACCTTGGGAGGGGGCGGCACTCGGGGTTTGTTTTTATTTTTTTTGTTTGGCCAGGCGGCGCTGGGGGGAGGCGGGTCTTAGGAGGCGTGGTGCCGTGTTGGGGGGGCTGGGACTTGGGCGGTGCTCGGCTGGGGCGGGGACTTGGGCGACGTGACGCTCGGGGGCGGGGACGTGGGCGGGGCAATGCTCAGGGTGGGGACTGGGCGGGGCGCCACTTGGGGGGCGGGGCTAGGGTGACGCTCGGGGGGGCGGGGCCTTGGGTGGCGTGATGCTCGGGGCACGGGGCCTTGGGCGGGGCGCCGCTCAGGGTGGGGACTGGGCGGGGTGCCGCTCGGGGGGCGGGGCTTGGGTGATGCTCGGGGGCGGGGCCTTGGGCGGCATGACGCTCAGGGGCGGGGACGTGGGCGGGGCAATGCTCAGGGTGGGGACTGGGTGGGGCGCCGCTCGGGGGCGGGGCGTGGGTGCCGCTCGGGGGCGGGGCCTTGGGCTGCATGACACTCGGGGAGCGGGGACTTGGGCAGCATGACGCTCGGGGGGCGGGACGTTGTCTCACCAAGTGGTACATTGACCTCTGTTCAGACTGAGCCAAAGGTGGGGGGCCTCGCTGCTGTGGCCGCCGCTGCTGTGAGGGTGGCCACTGTTGCGGATGAAGCCATCCTGCAAGCACCTTCCACCTAGCCACCCACTGAAAATCGTGTAGGGTGTAAGGTGGGGGTAGAAGAACACTAGAGGGGGAGGGCCTCCCCCCACCATTCGCCATCCCATACCCGGTGCTGCACCCAGTGGGGTAAAAAGAAAATACGGCCATATCGGAAGAGTCAGTTGTGTTCTTTGCAGTTGCCCCACCATTCCCTTCGGGTCTGACCTGCCCTCCAGCTCAGCCACCACTGAAAATTGAAACACAAAAACAGTAGAGCCATACAAGGCTTCAAAAGCTCCACCAGGCCCAACCCCTCTTCTAATACGGCAGAAAAGCCACATTTCGCCTGACTAAGTAGGGACGTTCCTATTGCCCCACAAGAAGTGGAAGGCCATCGTGGTTCAGTCTCAGCAGCACTCGTGGAGCAGAGGGAAATACCTGGCTGAGGAAATTCCCCACAGATGGTCTTGAGCATCACAACCTTGTAGGTAATGACAAGGTCCACTTACGCCACCGGCCAAATCATTCCTCACAGGCCAGCAACCATTTCTCCCAGTTTGCGTTCCCCACCTCATCCCCAACCGAATGCGAGAAGGCCCAGCCATCAACCTGCCCACTCTTGCAGCCCTCCTCTTCTGCCCTGACTGATAGGGGGGAGTATTGAGCCTCCCTCCCTTAGTCCCTTCAGCATCCCTGGGGAACACCAACATCGCCCAAGTGACTTTGGGCCAGTAAGTCAACCAATAGGGCTGCCTCCTAGGCCAGGCTGCAGCCCAGCTTCAGGACTCAGAGGAAATGGAGCTTGCATCCCTACCTACAGGACTCCAGGCATGGCCAGGCTTCTGGATCAAACATCCCCATCATGTGCTCAAGTCACAACAGCTAGCGGGTAAAAGACAGGCATTCATGGCCTTTGAGAAAGCAAGATAGAGCCTTGGAAGACCCAGCAGGGTTTGTGGCACAGGAATTGCCCTCAGATCCCACCGAGACTTGAAACTCAGATTGCAGGATTCAAAGTCCCGAGTGTTGGCCCTTACACCATGGGACCAATAGGGAACCCCCAAGGCCTCTGGTGTGGATGACCCTGTGGGGAAAGCCCTGCATTTGCTAACCAAGTTGTCATGCAGCAGTTTGCTGCAGCTCCCAGAGGCCTTTCTTAATCCAGACTGAGAGGCCAGTGGGCATGTGAGGAAGTTGCCCCTTCAGTCCCAGGCAGTACATGGCCCTTCCTAGTGAAAAGAAGGTGATGTCAAATAACATCCTGGAGAGATGCCTGCTTTTATTTTGAGAGGAAGGGTTCCTTTTTCACCTGACCAGGGACTTGAACCCTGGACCCTCAGATTAAAAATCTGATGCTCTACCAACTGAGCTAGCCAGGCTCACGTATAAAAGAAACAAATTTCGTGCAGCAGAGAAACTAATCATGAAAATGTGGGCAGGAAACAATACAGAAAACCTGCTACTCTCGCTCTCTTAGCCGTCCTTAGCCCCAGCCTGCTCCTCCATCCGGCGCCCTGAGGCCTTATTCCTTTTTTAGTTAAATATCAAATCCAGGAGAAAACACAGTTTATATAAAGCAAAACGAAATCACAAACAGAAATGTCATTGGAAATACAAAAATGAAAAAGGAAAATGCAATTTCCATCGCTTTATCGCGTCGGGGCCATTCCTGTATGGAGAGCATCCGCTAAGGTCCCTGTGTGCTTACGAGAAACCTGGAGGAACTCATACCACAGTCTGAACATGAAACTTGACTGCTCCCAGGTGCCGCAGTAAAACCCTTTCCCTGCTGTGACATTGCACTCCATAGGGTTTTATGAAAATATGCTAATGAGTGTGAATATAAAGTGACTGGACTATGTTTCATGCAAAAGGTCTCTTGTGCAGTATCATTACAAAGCTTATAATCGACTGAGTGTGCTCATCCTATTTGTATGAACCGATCATATCCTGTATCTGAAACTAGAAATATGAACTATAACTCTGAGGTTCTGTTGTAATGATGCAAAGTGTGGGCCATTAATAGTGGTTTGGACTCTTGATGGCTCCCATTGACCAGGACAATAGACTGTAGATGGCTCTGTCCTGAACCATTTAATTTGGTCTTATTACAATGTAACTAGCATGTTACATTTATGTTTTTAAAGGTGGCTTCCCCAAGCAATCCCAAGTTGTTCTTCCCACAGCTGCACACTCTCCTGCACCCCAACCCCCTGACTGAGCCCAGCCCCTGCACCCAAACTCTCTCCCAGAGCCCAGCCCCTCTCCCTCTCTCACCCCCAAACTCCACCCCCCCAAAGCCTTAGGCAGGTGTGTGTGAGGTGTGGGGCAGGACTTAGTCCCATTCTGGGCACCACCAAAAATTATACAAACCTGCCTCCCGTGTCCAGTCCAACCTTCTGCTGATGCTCCTCAGAGCACACCCGTGCAGGGTTTGAAGCTTCCATTGCTTAAATTCCAGGACACTGAGGGATTTCAGCTCCCTTTGCCCACAGGGAACCTTCACCCCACTCCCAACCAGGTTCCTGTCCATGACATCTCTGTAGGGGGCTGGGTCCCTCGGTGTCTTTTCTCTCTCTGTGACAGGCCAGGGTGCAATAACTGGGGCATCTGAGCACCCAGGACCTTCTGTGGGGCTGCCATTCCCCTTCCCCTTCTGTGGGCTCATCAGTCATTGACTCCAGCTTTTTTTCTATCCATCGTCAGCACCATCCCAAGCCAGCAGCACTCACCTCAAAAAGACAAAGAGTCCTGTGGCACCTTACAGAGTAACAGACATATTGGAGCATAAGCTTTCATGGGTGAATCCCCACTTCGTCAGATGAATGTAGTGGAAATTTCCAGGGGCAGGTATAAATATGCAGGCAAGAAACAGTCTAGAGATAAGGAGGTTAGTGCAATCAGGGAGGATGATACCCTCTTCTAGCAGCTGAGATGTGAACACCAAGGGAGGAGAAATTGCTTTTGTAGTTGGCTAGCCAGGCACAGAATTCCCACTCCATTCATCTGACGAAGTGGGGATTCACCCACGAAAACTTATGCTCCTGTACGTTTGTTAGTCTATAAGGTGGCATAGGACTCTGTCTCTTTTTACAGATCCAGACTAACACAGCTACCCCTGTGATACTCAAAAAGACTGTCCCCTGGTGGGTGTAAATCACTGACCTCTCTCCTCTCTGAGCACTGACTGCCCCTCTGTTTCCTTGCCTCTCAGTCTGTGCAGATGGGACCTTCCCTCCAGTGCTGGAGGATTCGCCCTTCTCATCTACCCTTGTCCCAAGCAGCACAGCAGGTGGGAATCTTACATGTACTGAGGAGACTTAGGAGCAGAAACCCCCCAGAACTTCCATGCAATTGGCACTTACCTCTTACTGAGCAGGATTAAAGCTCCTGCAGGGCCACATCCCCTCTGGGCATGAGCAAAGCAGCAGGGTGAAGAAAGGAACTTCAAGATGCAGGGGATTGAAGCCAGAACCTCTCATATGCAAAGCATGTGCTCTATCACTGAGCTACATCCCCAGTTGGGCTGCAGGTTACACTCAGAGCCCTCCTGTTTCCAGAGCATCCAATGGCCTAACAGCAGCACGAGGGACACATTCCCTGCTCTGAGGGCCAAACCTGCGGTCCTGGAGGCTGCTGGTTCTTAGGGTCACTTTGCAGCAGGGCCAGATTCGATGTGTGGGGCAGAGAGAGTGGGTGCCCTGGACTCAGGGTGCAGAGATACACTCAGCCCTCTCCCCTGCATTGGGTGGGGGGTGCTGCCACCTCCTGCTGGAAGGTAATGGGAGGGGAGGGGCGCTGTGAGTTGCTCAACACCTGACCCTGGTGGCAGCAGCGGGGTGGGAAGCTCCAGGTGTTTCTAGGATCTGCTATTGCCACCTGCCTGTGAAGTCCAGCTTTCCCCAGCACATTCACTGCCGTGCAATTGGGTCACTGTTTCCATGGCTGAGCAGCAAAGTATCGCTCCCAGTTTCCCTTCTATCTGCAGCAAGATTACCCTGTGTCAGTGGTTAATGAGGTGGCTCTAGCTGTAGATTGTTATTCATTCCCCATCTTGACAATTCACACAGTCCCTTTCCCATGCAGATCCCCAGCACCTCAGTGATCCTGGTAGCAGTGGTTTGGTCCTGAGACTTTCCGGGTTCTTTCCCCCTCCAGCTGCAGTGAACTCAGCTTTTCCCCCATCCAGACAATCCATGAAATAACAACAGGGGCATAAAGAAAGAGGGGAGGGAACATCTCACGGCCAGGGCTGGATGTGCCCAGGGCCCCCTGCTTGTCCATTGTGTCCATGGAATTTGGCCCCCTGCTTTGCACAAGGGACAGAGAAGGATCTTGCTGTTCCTGTGTCTGTGCAAGGAAAATTGTGCTTCCCTAGGAAAGAGAGGCAGGAAATGGCCCCATGGTGGGACAATATCCTCAGGATTGAGACCTAAGGACTCAGGCTGAGAACTGATTTAACTCCACTCATCTGGGATTTAACAAATTGTCTTCCATGGCGCAGGGGCAGATCCAGCGTTTTTGCCACCCCAAGCGGAAAAAAAAAAATAAAAAAGCTGCAATCAGCAGCAGCTCTACCTCTGCCCCTTTTGGCAGCAAGTCCTTCCCTCCAAGAGGGCCGAATTGCTGCTGAAGCCTCCCCTTTCCATTGACTGCCCCAGGCACCTGCTTGCTGCGCTGGAACCAGCCCTGCCATGGCGACAGTGGGAAGATGGGGGGAATCAGGAAAACACCATGGATTTGTTCACACATTGCAAGTGAAGAATAACTGAAGCATCTTTGGTTTAAAGTCACTTCTCCCTGAGTGGGAATTGAACCCAGGCCTTGGCAGTGAAAATGCCAAATCCTAACCACTAGACCACCAGGGAGGTGATGATGGTGATTTTCTTCTCACTTATGCTACACTTTCTTAGGCTACTTTCTAGCCACTTTCTGAAACTGCTCCATTGTCCACTCCCTGAGGGGCTAGGAGCAGAGTGCAGGAACCCTTGTGCTCAGGGTCACAACCTGAGCCCAACCCAAGCCACTGAAACAAACTCAAATGATGCTTCTTCCAGCAGGATCACAGAGCCACACACAAAAAACCCCCATGAGGAACAATCCTCCTCTGCCTGCATTTATCCATTGCAACCCTCTCAGCAGCCAACTCTTGTGGGAAGGACACTGAGCTGATAGGAGCTATGGCATAGAGACCAAGGCAGGGGTGTTGCACCCCTGAGTGTGAGGTGGTCTCATTCTGACTCTGGAGGAGGAGGGAAAGGCGATGGCCACATGATAGGGCCAGTATGTACCACAACATGGTTCTTTTATGTGGGATGACTCTGAACACTGACTGATCTCCACTCCCTTGTGTTTGAAGAGATGTTTAGTTTTGCACTTGGGAACCTGTAAGGCTGAAGCAATTTTATGGATGGTGACACTACGATTGAAGGGTTATTTAATGTTGTAGAAATTGTTAAAAACACTGAGCTTAAACTGGAACTGCCTGTTATAAAAGGCTGGTTTCCCCACGTCAGTTCCATAAGCTCTGCTAGAAACACCCTGGGTTCTCTCCTGCCTTGGTGGGAACTGCAGGGAATCGTCCCCTGCTGCCCTTGGCTCCAGGCTGGTTTTTCTGGGGAGGGGACGTGGAATTGGTTTGTTTGCTGTTGAGAAGGGAGCCGGACCAGTTCTCAGGGAACGAGAACTCCCAACATCTTCCCAGCCCAGCCCAGGCTGCTGCCCTGTCCCAGCCTCTGTTCCCCTGGGGCCCTGCATGTTTGACTCTAGAGCCGGCCGGGAGCAGCAGCTGAGGCAGAGGACAGCCTGGGCCGGGCAGATAAGAAGGAGTTTAGCAAGCAAAAAAGGCAGTGGAGTATTACCCTGGACTCAACGGCATTTCTCCATTGGTCTGTCTGCTTTGGGGCAGAGACAATAACACGTCCTGCTGCATTCGTTATTTCAAAGGGCGGTTTAGGATTTTCATTCTCAGACACGATGCACAAAGCAGGACTCAACCCTCAGCATAAACTACATGAGCTGCCCACAGATTCTGGCAGCCACAATGAGCATTTGGGTGAGAGCTCAGACCTGCCCCTGTCCCAGAGGGAGGGGATCATCTGTGAGGGGACTGGACCACTGACCTATCAGCTCTTAAGTCCCAAACTTTCAGTAACTCTATTATCAGTGCCTGTGAGTGTAATTTAAACCATAAGAAAAGCCACACTGGGCCAGACCAATAGTCCATCTAGCTCTGAATCTTGTCTTCTGACAATAGCCAATGCCTGGTGCCCCAAAAGCCACTCCCCAAGGTACCACTGGGAGTTGAACCCAGGATCTCTTGTTTACTAAACAGATGCTTTAACCAGCTAAGCCCACAGTGCCTGCTGTTAGTCAAAGCATGATGTCTGTCCAAACCTGACTGTCTGCCAACCCCCACAGGGGCCTGACAAGCTTTGCTTGTGTTTTGGATTCTGTAAAGCAGAGGAGCAGGTGAAGTTTTACTCCTAAGGTGGGTGTGTGATTCTTTGCACAGGTCTATGCTTCAAAATTAGGTCGGTTTAACTACATTACTCAGGGGTGTAAACAAATTTACCCCCCTAAGCAATGCAATTCTATCAACCTAACCCATGTGTAGATAGCCCCTCCCCAAACTCAACAGAGCTTGGGGAGGGGCTTGGTTAGTGAAGACCCAGAGAACAGGTGGCCCGTGACTCTTGCATGCGGGGAGGCTGGGCATGAGCACTGGAAGCTCCCTAGGAGCTAGTTCCTCTCCTCCCCAGAGGCCTCCTTGCCTGCTGCTTGTGCCTCTACACCCTCTGCCCCAAGGTATGCCCACCACCCACACCTCTCTGCCCCTCCCCTGAGACCTGTCCTGCCCACCACCCACACCTCTCTGTCCCCTCCTGTGACACCCGTCCTGCCTGCCACCCATGCCTCTCTGTCCCCTCCCCTGCCCTGCCCAGCCCAGCCCACCTCACCGCTTGCACCCCTCTGCTCCCCCACCCCGAGACCCGCTGTGCCCACCTCTTTCTTCATGCTGCTGTTGTTATTCCATGAATCATCAGGGATGGAATAAAAAGCTGAGTTTACTCCAGGGTGAGGGAAGAAAGGAGCCACCACCCCCCTGGCAAAGCTCAGTGCCCCAGAGGAAACCTGCCCTCTGCTATCGCAATCACTGATGTACTGGGCTATGAGGGGAATGGGAGTGTCTGAATTAAGGCAGGCCCCAGGGATGGGGAGAGCGGGGGCGGAGCGGGGCGGGCAGGGAAGTGACTCTCCACAAGCGGCCCCTCCTCAGCCCATCTTTGCCCCCCTGTGTCTGTGGCTCCCAGCGCTGCTGGCCCCATTGACATTCCCCCTGCCCCCGGCTCTGGCTCCCCTCAGGAGTGGCCGATCCAGCTCCAGGAGAGCACGTGCCCCCTGGGAACGGGACAGGGGTCAAGTGTCCCAGCCAGAGCGGGAAGGGGGCAGCCCAGGAGTTCTCAGACTGGGGGTTACAGCCCCTCGTGGGGGGGTGAGGTTATTATGTGGGGGACACAAACCGCCCGGCTCTGCAGGCAGCAGAAGTGAGGGTGGCAATGGAGCAAAGTCTGCTGTGAAAAGTGATATTGACAAATGTCTTTACACCCCCAGTATCAAACAGTAACTATTTAAAAACCCTTTTCTGCTTATATCAATAATTCAAAGTGTGTTCTAGGCTTAATTTAAAAGTGGTGAGAAAAGTTAAACTCATTTTAAAAGAATTGGGTTATAAATTAAGCATTTAAAATAACGTTAAATATGAAAAATGTGTTTTGAATTGATGGGGGGGGTCGCACTCAGCACCTTGCTTTGTGCAAGGGGTCACCAGTTCAAAAGTTTGAGAACCACTGGGTTACACAGGGAAAGAGCAAAGAGAGACACTGAAACAGGCCTGCAGGGGAAATCCCCGGGGAGAGGGGTTCCCAGCTCACAAATCTTCCCCGCTCCATTTACTGCCCCATCCCTGGGCTGTAGCTCCAGTGCCGAGGACATCACAGACCCCCTCTCTGCCAAGGGGGCTTGCACAGGTAGTTCCTTCGTGCCAGGCCTCTGCCTCACTGAATAAACTGCATAAATTCACTGGTGCTCCTCCCCTCCCCCTGCTTCTTCCTGTGACCCTTCTGCCAGTTGGAGTCGGCAGCAAACATGGGCCAGGTTCAATATCTTGGGGAATCCTTTTTAAACAACACAACACAGAGCCCGCTCGAGCCCCCACCCAGTAACCTGGGACAATCTCACCACCACCCCTGGGTGTCTCTAGGGGCAATACCGAGTCTGAGGCCGTGTCTACACTACCAATGCCAACAACGGGTTCCGCCTCGACAACGATTCACGGCAGTGCGGCCCGACACACGGTCATTTTCATCCTCTGAGCCAGGAAACCCACAAAAGCCGCTTCTTTTGTACTGGGGCAGGCAAAAATAAGGGGACACTAAATTATTCTGATTGCTAAAAGCAGGTTTAGGGGGTTGTGTATTTTTGAAAAAAAAAATCAATACTGATCCTTCTAACTAGCAGCATGAGATAAAGAAAAGAACCCGGACAAACCTTGTCAGTAACAGCTAATGTCCTAAATGGGAAATCAGCAGCGGTTTGTAGCTGGGGGAGCGAACAGTTTGAATGTGTATGACCCGACCCCCAGCCTCCAGCCCCAGACAGCAGTGGGGCTTGGCACTCTCTGTGCATTGGGTGTTGGGTGGCTGAGTGGTTAACCAAGTGGTGGCAATCCAAGGAGGTTCCCTGAGTCGGTTTTCACTCCTGAGGAGATTCTGCACCAAAAAAAAATAAAAATTCTGTGCACGATATTTTAAAATTCTCCAAATTTTTATTTGCCAATAAAATAAATGTGGAGGCTCCAGCATGGTAGAGGGGAGCAGAGGCTCCTGGATGCACAGAGGTGGGAGATCACCCTGCAGCCCCCTCTTCCCTCCAGGGAAACAGACTTGGTGGTGAGGCTGCACCTCTCTGCCGCCTACTCCAGGAGCCCCCAAAAGACTCCCCAGAACTGCTCATGAGGGGTGCATGACCACTCCTGTGGCTTCCCTATCAGAAAGTCAGATCAGCTGGCCCTGGGGGCTCCTGCCAGTACTACGGGCAGCACAGTGGGGCTAAAGCGGATTCCTGCCCACCCTCGCTCTGCACGGCGCACCACTCCCAGAGAAGCATCTGGCACGTCCCTGCGGGGTGCGTCTCTCACACGCTGCCCCCTGCCCCAAGCACCAACTCTGCCATTGGAACTGCGGTAATGGGAGCTGCAGGAGTGGTGCCTGTGGGCAGTGGCCCCAGGAGATCCCCCCGGCCCTCCTCCATGTAGAAGTTGCTGCCAGATGTGGGTGCGGGTCACTTTCAGGAGCTGCCCAAGATAAGGTGCCACACCCCAACACTCTGCCCCAGCCCAGATCCTGCACCCTGCTCACACCCAAACTCCCTCCATGAGTCTGCCACTGCCCCCCCTGCCCCCCAACCCCCTGCGCCCGCCCAGAGCCCGCACCCAAACTCCCTCCCAGAGCCTGCCACTGCCTCCCCTGTACCCCAACCCCCTGCTCCAGCCCAGAGCCTGCACCTCATGCACCCAAACTCACTCCCAGAGCCTGCCACTGCCCCCCGTGCCCCAGCCCAGGGCCCGCACCCAAACTCCCTCCCAGGGTCTACCCCCAGCCTCCCCTGTACCTGAACCCCCTGATCCAGCCCAGAGCCTGCATCTCATGCACCCAAACTCCCTCCCAGAGCCTTAGGTAGAAGTGGGGGGGAGGGAAAGGGGCAGGACTTGGGACCCCTTCTGGGCATACATAACAAGTTTACATAAACCCTGGCAATCGAGCCATAGTCACTGCCCATCCCATCACCTTCCAGCGAGGGGACTATGCGGGGCAGGGCCTCTGCTGGGGCTTTATTCCTTCCTTTAATCACTGTGGGATTGGTGAAACAGGGAGAGAGTCTTGCTCCTCTTTTCCTGCAGAACACACGCAGCTGGGTTATTACCAGGGCGGCTTGCAATAACACCCGAGCTGGGCAGAGGAGTTTGGGTTTCAAATCCCTCGACCTCTGGGTTATGGGCCCAAGCAGCCCCCCGCTGCGCCACTCTGCTCTGGGGGAGGGGGAAGGGGCTTGTGTATTCCCAGTGCAGCTCCCGAGTCTGTGCCCAGGGGGATTTAGGACACTTTTAGTGGCAGACGTGAATTGACACCTAACCCTGTGTGCTGACCG
This sequence comes from Mauremys mutica, assembly GCF_020497125.1. NCBI lineage: Eukaryota > Metazoa > Chordata > Testudines > Geoemydidae > Mauremys > Mauremys mutica. The sequence continues at coordinate 133,230,176 of NC_059077.1, forward strand.
GGCCAGAGCCGGGAGTCACAGCTACTCCCCCGCCTAGGATCCCCCCGGCGGTGACTGTTTCCCATCCCCCAGCAGAGGAGGCTCGGGGTGAAGGCCGTCCCCTCTTTCCTGGCCCGGGGGTTGATTTCACTCCAGGAAAAGTAGAGGTGAGGGGATCACGGCGGGACGGCGGGTGGTGTCATGGCCATGGCATCAGTGCCAGCGCCACCACGATCGGTGCTGCAAAGTGTTTTAAACACGGGCTCCTTTTCAGCAAACTGAAGCCCACCGCTCGCCCTGGAGCTAGAAATCTCGCCTCCTGCGGGCTCTTCTGAAACAGGAATGTGCACCCTGGGCACTGGGCAGGACACCACACACTTCCGGGATAGGTCCTGATCTTACTTCTCTGTGCCAGGAGCAGGAGCAGGCTCTGGTTCCCTGCTCCCCTCGCTTTGATGGAGCTGCTGTAGAATTGGGATGGGGTGGGCAGAGCTGGGGGAACAGGTCACGGGTACAAACTTGGAGGGGGGCCCCTTCCCTCCAGACGGGGATTCGCGTTACCCCTCCCTGGCTGATCCCAGCCTTCCCTCCTCTCCTCATTCTATGATCTCCTGCCTGGACTCTCCCGGCGATCCTACCTCCCACCCATTGCCGTTTGGCTGGTCCATACTTGCTGTTGGTTTACAGGCCCTGCACAGAGAAATGCTAAGAACAAGGATTGCACGAGGCAGCAGGCATCCGGCCATGAACTCTTGCTAAGTTGTCCATGGATGTGATGTGAATGGGACGAGGCCAGGATGCACCTTTTGAGTCTTGCCAGGGCTCCTGGAGAATCCTCCTAATTGTTCCCCTGACTGGTGTAGCCCTATGACTGGAGGGTGCTTCCTCTTCTGGCAGGCTCTGTACAACACCTATTCCCAGTGCATGGACATCCTTTTCAGGGGCCTTGCTGATGGAGTCCCGCACCGTGAGAGGAAAAAGCTCGCAGAACCTCCTGCGAAGGTGAGTAGAATGGGATGGTCTGGGGTTTGGAATTGCCCCTGAAACCCCGTGGAAGGGCAGAAAAGGAGAGACTAGAAGAGCCTCGTTTCCATTGTGTCCTCCCAGCTTGGACCCAGCCGGCCACACTTTCCCAGAGATGCCAGTGCAGGGGGAAATGGAGCTTGGGACTGGCAGCCATCAGCTCTGCACGTTTGCATTAAGCACTAACAGTGGAGCACCTGGCCTGGCTGGGGCCTGAGAGACTGATACACCTTCTGTGAGTTGCAGGACATGGGCATCAGTGACAAGTCACTGGCTCCTCTCTAGGGAGACCCTGAGTTTCATGAAGGAGTGTCAGTGAATCTGCTCGCGGTTCCTAGGGA
>NC_059077.1:133231618-133282673 GCF_020497125.1 Mauremys mutica
TTGGCTCCTGTCCCTGTTGGTGCCACTTGCCTCTCGCCCCCGATACAAATTCTCTCCAGTTCTGCCCCTTTTCTCGCTCAGTGTCTCACCCGGGCTGTAAAATCCGGGGAGATTCGCCCCTTTCCCCTCCAATGAGCCGCTCTCCCGCCTCCCCCATTTCCCCCTGGTCTCTCCAGGAGTCTGATTTTCCACCTCCAGTTGCATAGTTTGTGACACGTTTTCTCTGCAAATCTCAAAGGTTGATATAAAATACCCTAAACATTTGCTCCACTTCTCTCTAGTTGTTTGCTTCTAATTGAATATGCCCTGAGATTTCCCCCTCTCTCTAATTATAAAATACCAAGAAAATCTCAGATTTACCCCTTTTCTCAGCTTCTTGGGCAACATTTGCAAACATTTTATATCTAGGTTCATTTCCTCTCTATTCATTTAACAAATACTGATGTGAAACACTGACATTTTACTGCACATAAGATATAAACTGATATAAAATCCCTTTGATTTTCCACTTTCCTCTCTATTATTTGCAAAAATAGAGCCAAAATCTCTCAGATTTCCCCCCTTTCTCTTTCACTTCTACATTATTATCAAATATCAGTTAAAATTCCTTTCATGTTTGGGGCTGTTCCCCCTGTCTCTCAATCCCAGCAACTTCTCCTTTCTTGGAGGAAACCTGTTGCCCTGAATCACTGTCCATCCTGGAGGTTGCAGGGGGTTAAATTTCCCAGTGTTGATCTTTCCCCTCTCCTTTGAGAACCATTTCTTCCCCCCTTTATCTGTGTTAAAATGTTTGCTGATGAAAGAGACCAGCCACATTGTTGCCGGCTCAAAGAGCCAGAGGCGGAGCAACAGCAGGTTCATTGCCCGGTGTGCGTCGCACTAATTATCACACCAGGGTGGAGAAGCAAAACCAGGTTTATTTGGGCCCAAAGAAAGGTGCCAGGGAGAAAAGCCTTCTCAAATCCTGCACGCCCGCGCGCAGGCGGGGTCCCAGCATTTATACCCCACTTGTTTGTGTAAGCCTTTTGTTCGGTTTTCCCCCTCACCCCTCCCTTCCCAGCCGCAGCTACATTAGGCATTACATTTCAGCGTGTTAGAAAAGGTTCTCATGCACAAGCTTATCTATGGCCTTCACAGAACAAACGCATACAGATTTTCCTTCCCTCTCTCCCCCTCCTCCCCGCCGCTTCTGCTGTTCCAAACTCCTACATTTGCAAGCTGAAATTGCTGACAGCTACACATTTTGCTTGCAGTCTGTTAGCATCTTAGGCTGGTTAAAGTTCACAGCATGTAAGAACTTTGGTTCACTTCAGGCCCAAAGTCACAACTTGGGTTTACTCAGGCCTAGTGGCACCAACAATTCCCCCCTTTGAGAATACTCAACAAACTTTTGGCGAGTTTTCTCAAACTTTAAAAACAAAAAACAATGAAGCTTTACAGATATATGTACAACTGCTCTTTTGAGCTTAGTTACCCCAACCCAGGAATGAATGCATGGACAACAGAGTGGAATGTTCATTTAACAACTAAGGGATTGGGACACTGACTATAAATCAGGTAGGTATACCAAGTGGTTTAATTTTCCCAGATGTCTCGGTGAATAATTGAGTCCCATATGCATGCTCCCCATGGACCCAGCAGGATTCGGTATGTGGAAACCACACCCACCCTAACCGATCCATATGCTTGGAAGGAGCACTGTGAATGTCCCCACTTCCATCCAGAAAGTGTCCAAGTATGTCTTCATGACCACAGATCAGATGGTACTCCTGATGCATCTGTAAGGGCAGTGGGCCAAGTCTGGTCTAGATCCCACTGCAATACCTTCCCAGCCTCAGTGATATGCAATACCATCTCTGTCAGTAACTTCTGGGTCATGGAACTAAGGGCTGAAATGACATGTAACTCACCAACTCCAGCCTGTACTTAAGATAGCTGAGTTTCAAGAATAAGGCTAGTAGCCTTTTCTAGTTGGCCCAATTTCTTATTATGTTCTTGTCTTTTAAGATATTGGCCCTAGCCCACAGGGATCTGCTCAATTCTCTTTCTTTCCAGAGGAAATAACCCAGACCCTCTGTTGTGCTAATCTAATGGCAGCCCCTTGTGAGCAATCTGGGTATGTAGAAGTGATTTGAAAACTGGATAAGGGCAATGTCATTTAAAATCCAATTAGGGAGGGCAATACATACTGAAGGATTTATCCAAAACACAGGGCACAGCCTGTAGATTAAACCCCAAAAGTCAATTAATACCACATTCCCAATCATGGGTCCCATAAATTTCTTCCTTGCCAGTGTACAATTCTTTGTTTCTTCACCAGGGTCAGTTCTCAATGTCCTTTTAGTCAGGAATTCCTGGACTTTGGCAATGTCAGTGGAGTGAGTGTTTCTTCTTCTTTCCCAAAACAATTGTGGTTTAGCATCCTACAGGGGAGAGGTTTCCAGCACATATCACCCTGTAATAGCTGTGCTTTTTCTAGAAAAGTCTAAAGGCACAGTTGGTCTGTCAGTGGACAAGAGAGAGGTTGTCCAGAAGCTGTCCAGAAGCACAGTAGAACTAGAAGAAAGAATAGGCTAATCATCAATAGGAAAATTCTTCTGATGTGGAGGGGTCTTTTTGCAGTGAGAATCCTGGGTCCAAGCAGTCAGTCTTTGGCACTTCACAGCAGTGTTGGTAGACAGCAGGACTTGGAAAGGGCCTTTCCAGCGTGGAGCCAAGGCAGTCTTTCGTTGATGGATCTTTATGTAGACCCAGTCTTCTGGTTCCAAGGAGTGGTAGGACTGCTAGGATCTTTGGGTTGTTTCTTCTTTACCTGTGAGAAAAAAAACCTAACACATTGCATTAGTGTCCTTGCAGATTTTACAAATTTTATAGTTGCATGGGCAAATTTAAGTCCCCCCTTTTTCTGGTTTTTAGCCAAGTAATGGTTCTTATACTTATTAGTGCCAAAGGGCACTGGCCACTTTAAGTTTGTCTCAGCACAAATCTTGGCCAGTTTATTTTTAGCATGTTAACTATTCTTTTTTTTTTTTTTCTCAGTTAATTTATTCTTTTTCCTTTTCCCATTTTTTTTCTTTAACCTATAAAGGAAACTTTTACTTATACGCCTTTTGTTAACAATAAACACATACACAGTACATTAGTCTTATTTAATGTATGCCACATATACCCTTTTACTAAAATAACCTTATTACAGAGCTTTAGAACAACAGGCCAGGACAAGCACACCCACTTTGATGAGTTCACTTAATATAACCTCTAGTCCAATAGCTTTCCACCATCCCCAGCCCTCTGGCTAGAAGTCTGAGGTAGCCAGAAGGATCCCATGTCCAATATGGGGAGTGGGTTAACTTTCCATGTCCTTGCTTTCAAAGACTGTTAGTATGCAAATTTTAATAACAATTCTCAATTAAAAGATTTGGCTAATAAAGTTTCTTTCTCTTACTTAGGAAAATGTATTAGACTTTAGTATATCACATTTTTCTAATATATCCAAACACTTTGTATTCTAAATTGAACAAAACAAGTATCTGCATTTCAATTTAACACTGCCACTTGATTTTAAATTAGACCATCCCATAAAAATATTAAACACAACAATTTTGGCCACGGGACAAACACCACAAGACAGAACATAGAACACAAAACATAATTTTTACTCTGTCAGTAAATGCATGATATGTTGAATGCTGTTCAGCTGGCATTAGTTTTCTTTGATTATCTGAAAGACAAAACAGAAGTCTACCCCCTTCTGGGCAGTCAATCATTACTTAAAATATACGAATACTCTTGTTAATTCAGGAGAATTACCCCATATTTTCTTTGCCTGAATTTATTTACAAACATTTGAAAGACACCAAAAACTTCTCTTTAGCATTTTTACAAAGTTCAACTGCTGTTCCCTCCAGCAACTAAAGAGTTAACTTTTCACTTTCCCTTAAAAATCACATGCTCTTCCCTTAAATCACTTGCTTTTTCCTTCAGCAGCCACTTACCAATTCAAATCACCATTTCAAATATCCTCCTGAGTATTTGAAATTTCCATGCTTATACTCACTTACTCCTTTTCACTACACCCTCAAAAGTTTCCAACCTGTTTTCCCATCTCTGTTGCCTGCCTGCCTGGGCCCGATCCTGCTTTTCTCGCTGAACTGTTCTTATCCTGGACACAAACTTATTCCACTACCAGTTTAGCTAGGAGGGTGGGCTTCACAGCTAGCCCCCACCCTTCTGGTCTTTTCCCTAAAACATTTTTACTTCCAAAACTACTCGAGTCCTCCCTAGTAAGGCTTGCCACCTGGCAAAAATACATGGCCATTGGGTAAAGGCCATTTACTTAACACACAATCCAAACTCCTAAAGGGGGTCTACCCAGAGACCCACCCATTTGTCTGCTGACACTTAAACAGAAAAGAAAATTACACAGAGAGCAGAGAAAATTACAGTCTAGGCCAGATTTTTCCACTTCTATTACATTGTCCGTTACAGGGGGGCGGGACAGAATTATCTCAATACAACCTCAGAGCTTCATCGCACACATGGCTTCCACCCTGAGGAATTACGAACGAGAAGTTCAGTTCCGCCCACACACCCAACGCCCAAATAAACAGAGCAGAAAAACAGTAACCGGTTACACAGAATAAAACCAGAACCAAATAGTGCACCAAAACTAGATAGTGTTTCCTTATTCTATTAGGGCTCACCTTTAACCATACAATCCTTATCATATAATACCAAACAATACCAAACAAAGCAAACATAAAATAACAAGGGTAAAACAGATGGTGTAAATTCTGCAGGGCTTCCCCATTCTCTATTGCTCACCAAACTGTGACAAATTTATGTTACCAATTATCCCTTATGTCAGGTGATCAAACTGACATTGCAGGACTGGGGGGGGGAGGGTAGAGAAATCACACCATATATCCAAATTTTAAAGCTTCATTAAAAATAATAAAACAACAATGGAAAGTATTGGGAACACTCCCACATCACTCAGGAAAAAAAATATGAATGCTCCAAGCCTTAAGCCACTTTAATACTTACACATATCCAGACTGGCATGTCTGTGTATAATGTTCAGAGAAGGGAAATAGGTGGACGGGAGATTATCCTGTATACAGCTTGTCCAGCATTTCCAACATGCTTCCACTCTTGGGATGGCTGTTCTTTTACACCCTGGAATCTCCTGCGGCGTCTCTTTCAGAGATTCCAGTTCAGGTCAGCTGCCTGTCCGGCTTCAGGGTTGCAAAAACTGTTGGATCTCACTGAACCGTTAAGCTTTGCAAATGCAATCTCAGTTCAGTAATTTATACTGCCCTTGGTTTGCCTCTGTTTATTTTCCACAACCAGCTGGAGCTGAAAGTAGTTTTACTTAGCATAGTCTGTGTGCTGGCTCTTGACCTTGTAGCAGAGCAGCTCTCTCTTTATCTCTGGGGTTAGCCGAGTTTCAAATTAACCCGTTCCTAGACAAATTGCTCACACAGTGTCAGAGGCTTTTCTTTGTGATTAAAAGCTCCTCTGAGATATATGATCTTATCTAGATTGAAGATACCTTCTAATGGGCACTGTTTAGATGGATTTTCACACATGTGAAGATTCCAATTCTCTAAATACCTGCAGGTTTTAGGACCATAATGTACGTACATGTACTATGCTGGGGTACCCTTAGGGGGTGAGGTAGAATTTTTAGACTGTCTCTTACCCATTTTCCACTTACACACACAGAGAGGGTACCCTGTCCGCACTAGCGGCTCATAAACTAAGAATCTCTCCCTACAGAACAGTCACACAGGGGAGACTAACAAGGATGACTGACTCTCCTACATCCCCTTTCAGCAAAGAGCGTCGGCTAGTCTCTGGGAGACACAGCGCCGTATACTCTAATTGCATCCAATGAGATGATCAGACTGTCAGTAGTCCACACGGAAAGGAAGGGGGGGGAGGGAAGATGGGTTCACACATTCCTAGACCCAGGCAGCTTCCTCGCCGGACGATGCCAGGCTGAGTCAGCCCACCGTGGGTCGGATCTCCTAAAGATCCACTAGTTACTGGGCTTGCATTAGACTACTCCTGATCATTAGCAATCGCTTCACAGGGCAATCTGGGCGTCTTCCAGCAACGAACACTCACATAGGTATACACACACACACACACACCAAGGCCATTGTTTCCTATTGCCACGATGTATCTTATCTTGCTGCACAGTCAATAAATTCAAATGGCATGAGCCCAGCAGAGACAGACATTCCCACGGACAGTCCTCCTCCCAGTGCAGCTCTGGGGCATATGATGAGGGATTTTTACAAGAGCTCTACATACAAACAGCTTCAGAAGCTACCCATTCGCTGACAAAACAGAAGTAATTGAAGGATCATGTTGTAATTAAGTGATCCTTCTGGTGGCCACCTTTCCTGGCTCTCTAAGTGATACTGAGGCCAGTCTACTGTACAAAGTCTTTTCAGTTTACTCTTAGTCATTGGATCCAAACCAAATACCTTCCAATTTGCTAGAATGCATTCTAAGGGCGTACACCGTGCCCTACCAGCCATACCCTGTCCTTGCCCCATACCATGGGCTTGCCCTTGACCCACTATAGGACGCTCTCTCGTCTAGCGGGAATTACAACGGCTGGGCGTCCCGAGCCTCGGGCAAAAGTCCACACCACTGGACTGTTCCTACCTTACCACAGGGCCGGTTCCTCACCGTCGCCCACAGCTGCTTCTCCACTATCTGAGTGCGTTGCACCGTTGTGTCCTCCAAGGTCAGCCTGACGCATCTCTGCCGAGGCCCCCGGTAAAGGCACCGGTGCGCGCTGGGCGTCGGCTGTGACCATCGTCCACCGGCCATTGGAGGAGTCCGGGCAAGGCACAATTTTGCCTCGAGCCCACCCAGGGATGCCAAAACTGTTGCCGGCTCAAAGAGCCTGAGGCGGAGCAACAGCAGGGTTCGTTGCCCGGTGTGCATAGCACTAATTGACACACCAGGGTGGAGAAGCAAAAGCAGGTTTATTTGAGCCCAAATAAGGTGCCAGGGAGAAAAAGCATTCTCAAATCCTGCACACCCGCGCGCAGGCGGGGTCCCAGCATTTATACCCCCCTTGTTTGTGTAAGCCTTTTTTTCGGTTTTCCCCTCACCCCTCCCTTCCCAACAGCAGTTACTTTAAACATTACATCTCAGCGTGTTAGAAAAGTTCCCATTCGCAAGCTTATCTCTGGCCTTCACAGCACAAACGCATACAGATTTTCCTCCCCCCTCTCCCCCTCCTCCCCGCCGCTTCTGCTGTTTTAAACTCCTGCATTTGCAAGCTGAGACAGCTGATAGTTACATATTTTGCTTGCAGTCTGTTAGCATCTTAGGCTGGTTAAAGTTCACAGCATGGAAGACCTCTGGTTCACTCAGGCCTGCAGTCACAACTTTGGTTTACTTAGGCCTAGTGATACCAACATCCTGGCACCCCAGCCTCCAAAATCACTCAGGCTGCACTTTCTGCACGACTAGGTGCTGGCTGAGGGGGGCGTGGGAATTGGTGGCCTCTGCTGCAGGTGATGGGAATCTCAGGTATTTAAAGCCATGGCCTAGAGGAGGGAAGTGCCTAACTCCAGAGTCTGCAGCTGCCTAGGGCCAGGGCTGAGGATTTAGAGTCCCTAGTGCTGCCGTTGCAAGGTTCAAGCATGCTCAGCTCTGGCATTGCCACCCCTCCTGCGGCTAGTAGCTGCAGCTGGCTAAGGCTGGCCTCTGGATATTGGCCCCATGGCTGTAGCCCGAGAAGCTACAAGTGGCTCTGTGACTTCTGGGGCCATTAAGCTAGAGCAGCTAAAGACACTGGAGTTCACCTCAAGGAACAGAGGCCACCAGTAGGACAGGAATGTCAGGCGGAGCAGGGAAAGAGGGAGCAGGTCAGGCTGGCAGAGGGAGCTTCCAGCTGGGTGGGAGCATGTCCAAAGTGGAAAGGAAACAAGCGTGGGGAGAGGTGGTGGTGACCAGGTAGCAGACTAGCATGTAGATGGGAGCAGAGGGAGAGAGGCTGGTGGTTTCAGATTCCCAAGGGCTAAGTCCTGACTTTGGGGAGATGGTGTTTGCAGGTGGCTGGCTCACATGGCAGGATGGGGGCTGAGGGAGGGATCTGTCAGAACTGACCAGGTGTCTGCTGGCTTTAGAACTCTGAGCTGAGACTAGGACCACATGCCGTGACTGGTGACAAGGGGGGTACTGGAGACATGGCTAGAGAAGGTCTGAATGAGGAAGGAGATAAATCTGTGGGTAGTTTCCTTGATCACTATGAAAGTTCTGCTCACTGTGGACACTGGTAAACCCACATGGGTGCACAGCTCAATAAGAAAACCCGGGGGCTGAGGGAGCTGTGTATGGCAATGCGTACAGTCATGGAGAGGTGTGTGATCACAATGAAAAATGTCTCTGAGGTTCAGTACCGGGTATGCTATGGCACCTATGGCACTGCCCCACCAGGCCCATACTCGGAGCCCACAGTGACCACATAGGGGCCTACAAATATGTTTGGTACCAGGACCCACAGAAGGTTAATCTGGCCCTGACTGCCTGAGCACTATTTCAGCCCCACATTTTTGGGTGAACCTCCCACAGTGGGAGCTGCAGAGCACTCCCCCACAAAACACACACCCACCCCATCCTACCTCCTGGTGTTGGGAGGGGAACAGGAGAAAGAACAAAATAAGCAAGAGAAGAAGAGAAAAGAGGGAGGGAGGGAGGGAGGGAGGAAAAGGTGAAACAAAAAGGATAAACCCCAATGTCCCTAGTGATTCTAAGGGACAAAATCCCAGGTGCGCAATAAAATTCTGCCTCTTTAAGCTCATGTTTTCCATGCCTAGAATTCAACTGTCACCAGATGGATCAGACTGAACAGGTTTCAAACCTCCAGGAGGCTCTTACCTTCTAAACAGGGACGGCTGTTTTCTAGTAAAATCATGAAAAGGGAAGGAAAAAACTCAAAAGAGGTTCCTCCTGGCGCTCACGTCCGTGAACCCGAATACTCTCTCAGTCCTCAGAGAGAGACCTGCAGAAGGAGACTTGCTGGAGCAAAGCCACAGGGGTCTCTGAGTTTTCCCTGGCCCCTCGCCCCGGTCCTGCCTGGCTGATGTCAGCATCTCTCTGTGAGGTCACCACCTCCCCACCACCTTGGACCAATAGGCTGAGGTCCTGCAAAAGGCCTTTGTGATGTCACTGCCACACCCCTCCTTTGCTGTGCCAATGTCCTGCCCCTGGCCAGGCACTTTGGAGGTTTGAGCTACTCCCTGTGGATCACCCCACTCAAGGAGCGTTTGTTCTAGGCAGCAAGCCGGCTAGACAGGGAAACATCACACGCTGCTCCCACTGCTACACTCAGTTTTTCAGAAATTAGTCGACTTTCTGGCCAGAAGAGACCATTAGAGCATCTAATCTGACCCCCTGCGTATCACAGTCCTCCTGTAGGACACAATAGCTACTTTTGAGGCAAACACATTCCAGAAAGGCATCTAGTCTTCATTAAATGACATCAAGAGATGGCGAATCCACCACTTTCCTTGGTAACTTGTTCCTATGGTGAATCATCCTCGCTTTTGAATATTTGTGCCTTAGTTGTGATATGAATGTGTCTCTTTTCACCTTCCAGCCATTGAGTCTTGTTATGCCTTTCTCTGCTCCATTCAAGTGCCCTTTAATACCCAATCCTTTCTCTCCATTAAGGCACTTCAATACTTCAGTGAACTCACCTTTCAATCTTCTTTTGATCAGCTAAACAGGTTGAGCTCTTTCAATAGCTCCCTGGAAGGCATTTTTCTCCAGCCCTCAGAACATCTGGTGGCTCTTTGCTGCCCCAGCTCCAATTTCATTGATCCCGTGTCACCTCCTGTGACATTGACATAATCTGTAACTGTATAGATCACCGTTGCGACCACTGTTCTATATTTGCAGCCAATATTGTAGAAAGGCTGTTGTGTAAGGGGTCTATGGAGAGGTTCTGATTGGCTGATTATAATGATGCTATCTCTCACTGTGTATCGTTTTTGTAGTTGGTGTTATGAATATTGGCTCTCTGCTGCCCGTATTTCAAACTTGTGCTCTGCTTCCAGGGAACACCCCAGCCAGACAAGTTGGTGTCAGTTCTGCCTAGCCTGCTTGATGGCCCATTACGGACCATCAGCTCTACAATCGACCCACCGAGAAAAGGCAGATACACCTTGTGACTCAGCAAGCTATGCAAGGACCTGCCTATGGACAGAACTCTAAGGTTTTTCTATGCCATGTGCTTAGGGAGATGTATTTTCCATGCCCTGGTTCCTCGCTGACCCAGAGAGAACAAAGGAACACGAAACAGAAACCTTCCCCCACAGATTTGAAAATATTTTCTTCCCTTATTGGTCCTTTTGGTCATGGGCCAACCAGGTTATCTGAGCTTTTTAACCCTTTACAGGGTATTTTATGCTACCTGTAGCTATATGTTTATGACACCCTGTAAATAGCAATCTGCAGAATCTGATCCTGAGTAAGGGCAGGGTGAAGGGAAGTGGCTTCAGCAGATTTACTGAGCATGCTCAGTTCATGTGAGCATGCTCAGTGCACCATAAGTAGCAAATTCCTACACCCAGCCATTTCTCACAGTACACCTGAGGCAGCATGAGGCCGGGGCTCCATCACTGTCCAGACCCCACCAAAGAGCAGATCCCCAGGGGCTGCGAGACCCTCAGCTTCTGGGACCTGTGTGTGGAGTCTCTCTCCTGCCCACCCAGGGCTGCCCCAGGGTCCCTCTGGCCCCTGGTGCCTACGGCCCCTGGCCAGGGGCAGCAGAGCCTGGGACTGGGTCCAGCTGGAGAAAGTCCCCACCTCGGATGGGCACAGAAAGTGCTTCAGTGAAAGTCTGTCCCTGGAGCAGCCCCTCTGGCGCCGCATCAGCAGCCCGGAGCTCAGCCCCGGCTCCCAGCGCACACTGGAGGCAGCAGCACCAGCAGTGTCTGGTACCTTACAAAGCCCGGCCACCAGGAGCTGCCCCATGGCTCTTTTCCTTGTTTTTCCTGCTTTCTTCCTACCAGCCCCCCACTGCTCCAGCCCCTTCCTGGCACCTTCAAGCCCAACCCAGGCTGCAGGTGCCACACTCACCAGGCCAGGGACTGTCTGAGGTGGGAACTAGCCCCATCTCTGCTCCTCCTCCTGCCCCTGTGTGTCCCAGAGCCGCTGCAGGGACTGACCCGCACCCAGGCTCTCGCTCCTATTAGCACTCGCAGGGGCCAATCCAGCTACGGGAGAGTGAGCACCCCTGGGAGCAGGGAAGTGACCCAGTCTCCCTGCCAGAGGGTGGAGGAGGAGGAAGAAAGGGAAAGAGGAGAGATTGAAAGGGGATAAGGAGAAATAAGTGGGGAAAGCAGCACCCAGCTCTTTTCTACTGCATCACCCCTGAGCAGATTGCTCCTGAGCTCTGGGTAGATAGCCCCCAGTGTCTCCCAGATCCCCCTGCTCCCCAGGCAATGCACATCGGGATCTCCTTCCTGCCAGGCGTGATTACAAGCAAGTGTAGGTGTCACCCTTACGCCATGATTGGAGAAAGACAGCAAAGCTTGGGAACACGCATCTGTATTTCCAGTCCAGTGTGACAATCCCGGCTCCAGGAGGGGTTTGTTTTCTGTTCCTGCTGGATGGGCACAGAATGGGGCAGCAACAGGTTTGTGTCAGTTTTTGTTGCTCCACGTTCCTTAACTTAGAACAGTGTGAAATGAAGAAAATGGAGATTGAATTAAAGGGAAATACACAAAGAAAAGTTCCAGCCCCGGTTGCTTATTGAAAGAAATGACTCAATTTCCCAGTTACAGGTTTTATTAACATGAACAAATAAATCCAAGAGCGCACGTCACTAAGGCTAAATGACTATAGACACCACTCAGCTAAGGGTTAAACAACACAGTGATAAAGATCAGGCCAAATCAGTAAATCAATGAGTTAACAAGGATATTGCGCTGGAATCAAGTCGTCAATTTAGTCCAACCATCAGATTAATACAGCAGAAAAACCAACCCCTATAAATCCTAAAAGAGCAACCCAAGAAGGCAGGTGCACATTTAGTGATGCCGAAACCCCAATCAGAGATTTTCACTCAGGCAGTGTAACCCAGATTTAGCCAGCTGAATATTTCAATACCGAAACCAAATCATTGCTGACATTTAGCCCACAACCTCAAAGCTAATTAGTTTTCTCCTTAGATTTCACTATTATGTAGCTAATACTTCTCCTTGCCCTCTCGCCCCAAAATACATACAGACCTTAGAGAGACATTAGTAAAAGAATTCAAAGAGCTCTTGCTGAACAATACGTATCTGACCGCTCAATTCCTTGCGATGCTTGCACAGGTGAGGAGCATGCATTCTGTCATTTCATAGGGCAGCGTTTTAAGGCTATTAAGATTTGGGGAACTATTCTTCCGGGCATCTTCCCGTTGTAGATTTCAGAGGTGTTCACACCCTCACCGAGCCGCACTGTTACACCCCAATCAAATAGAAAGGCCAGGAGTTCTCCAACTTCATAAAAAGCACGTGGCCAGGAGCGGGGGGGAGCAGCGGAGCGGAGCCTGCCCAGCAAACAGCTGATCGCAGCTGTGCCCAGGCCGCCCCCGGGGAAAAGCTCCGCGGAGGAGGCGCCACAAGCTGCCGGCAGCGGGTCAGTCCCGGGGGGGGCCCGAGCACCCGCCTGCAGCCGCCGCAGCCTCCCCCCCCCAGGAGTCCCCACGGGAGGGGGGGGAGCAGCCTCCCCAGCCGGGGCTCAGGGCATTGGGGTGCCGGGGCTCCCCCCATGCGCACGCCTGGGCCCGATACCGATCAACCCCCCGCCTGCCCCCCCCGCCCTTCCCCGCCTACCGCTCCGGCCTCTCCCCGCCCCTCCCGCCCCGCCAGCCGCACCCAGGGGAACCCCGGGCCTCAGGCTCTGTCCCCACCTGGAGCCCAGCGGGGCCGGGGGCAGCTCCTGCTGCAGCTGAGAACAGCGGCTCCGCTCCGGCCCGGGCGGCTCCAGCGCTGCTGGCAGCACGTGACCACCAGGGAGCAGCTGCTGAGCCCGGGCTCCCACGTCACCATGTGCCAGAGCCCCGCCCCCAGGAGCTGCCCCGCCTCCGGGCTGTGCCAGAGCCCCGCCCCCAGGAGCTGCCCCGCCCCCGGGCTGTGCCAGAGCCCCGCCCCCAGGAGCTGCCCCGCCTCCGGGCTGTGCCAGAGCCCCGCCCCCAGGAGCTGCCCCACCCCCCGGGCTGTGCCAGAGCCCCGCCCCCAGGAGCTGCCCGGTCCCCGACTCTGGGCTTTCTTCTCCGGCTCCAGCCTCCTTCTTCCCAGCACCTCCCCGCTCCCAGCTGCTCCCTTCCTGTGTCTGCAGACACCCCCCCAGGGTGTGAAAGCAGAATTAGGGGGCAGGGAAAGAAGGACTGTTTGAAAAGGTGGGTTTTTTGCCGGGGGGGTGTGATCCAGATGGAGTCAGAAGCAGTTGGGCAGCAGAGGCTCAGGGAAATTGAGGGGAACCCCCTGAGTGTCCCAGTGTTGGCCAGGGATTGTACAGCACCTAGTGCAATATGGGGTCCCGATCTCAGTTATGGTCTGTGCAGCACCTGGGAGCGCTGATGTCTGTTTCCTGATCATAGGCACTGGGAACGGATAGAGGGGAAACTTCAGCACCTGAAGGGTTAATGTAGCCCTGTGTGCAACCCCTGCTGGGTGGCACTGCTGCTCTCAGGAGGGGTTGGCACAATCCCTCTCCCATGTGATCTAGTGATGTGGATTCCTGGTTTTCACCTAGGTGGCCTGGGTTCAATTCCCAGGGTGGGAATAGTGCAGAGATTCTGCTCAAAGGGGAGGAAGGGAACAGGGAGGGATCCTGGAAGCAGGGCATTTGGACAGTGTGGAGAGGGGGTCCCAAAAGTGGGGGTGGGTGTGGGTGTGGGGGGCAGAGGTCTGAAAGGAGATCAGGGATGGATCCCAGCATTGTGGGAAATGGGCAGCATGGAGAGCCCAGGCCTGGCATGGGAACAGGGAAGAGTGACTCTGTCCTTCTAAACTCACCAACTGCAGACTAGGCAGGACTGGAAGAATTACGTATTTGTTGGTAAATGTCAATTTCAGTGTAAACGCACAACCCCAATGGCAAAATATTTCCATTGATAATAATCAAAATTGACAGATGGGCAAAGTAAGAAACATGCTGCTTGAGAATTTATCCTGTTCTAATCCTGTTGGGGTCTCTTCTGCCTTAGATGCCACCATGAGGGTGTTTCATTTCCCTCCCTATTTTCACACAGAGACACAATTTCCTTTGCATGGATCCATGAACAGCAAAATCTTTCTGTGTCACTTGTTTGAGCCAGGGCATTCGATTCCATTGACACCTTCTCTCCTGCAATGGCAATGGTAAGACAGAGGGGATGTGGCCACCTTCACCCCTGGCAGTGAGATATTCACTCTCCTCTTTCTTCAGGCTGCTGCTGTTATTCCATGAATCATCAAGGATAGAATAAAAAGCTGAGTTTACTCCAGGATGAGGAAAGAAAGGAGCCACCAACTCCTTGAAAAATCTCAGTGCCCAGAGAAAACCTGCCCCTGTTATTGGAATCCCTGATGTGTTGGTGGCTTGTTTATTTACACTGAGGATTGAGTCCTGCTTAGTGCACCGTGTTTGAGAATGAAAATCCTAAACCGCCCTTTGAAATAACAAAAGCAGCAGGACGTGTTTCTGTCCCTGCCTCACAGCAGACAGACCGATGGAGAAATGCCATGAGTCCAGGGTAATACTCCCCTGCGGTTTTACCATTTCCACTTGCTAAACTCCCTCCCACCCTTCTGGGCTCCTGGAGCAGGGGACTGAGCCTGAGCCGAGACACGGACACTGCAACTTTACAGCCCAAGCCGCATGACCCTGTTTAATGTGACACGGGCCAGTCGTGGGTGTTTCATTGCACTGGAGACGTAGCCTAATGTTATGTCTACACTGCGATTAACACACCCAGGGCACCTGTCACAAAGCCCGGGTCAGCTGACTCAGGGTTATGGGGCTTGGGCTGCAAGACTATAAAATTACAGTGCAGACAGATGGGCTTGAGCCCAACCTCTGAGACCCCACGAGGGGTGAGGGTTTCCGAACCCAGGCTTCAGTGTGAACACAAATATCTGCACCACAGTTTTTAGCCTCTCAGCTTTAGCTTCCTGAGCCCACGTCAGATGGTCCAGGCCAGCCATGCTGCCATCTTTATCCCAGGAGAGATGGACTCTAAGGGTACGTCTCCACATAGCAATGTGAACCCAGGTGTGGCACGCTGTGCTCAAAGCAGCACCCTGGAAGCCCCATATTCACCACTCTCATATGATGATGATACGATTTGTACAAAGTCTGCCTGGTGAGGTATCATTTCAAAAGTCTTGGTCTGTTGAACCTTAATATCGTGTTGGATTGTGTGTGTAGCATTGGCTGGGAAGTTTTGCTCTGTGTGTGTTACTGAGATGAGGTTGGGAAATGCCCACCACCAGCCTTTCAGGTGTGACAATGGAGGAGCCAGACTCACTGCTGGCCCATAAAAGAGATCCACACTGCCAAGGACTATCCCAGGAACCGTGTACAATGCAGACTTCTCCGAGATAGCACAGCGACAATGGACACTGCTTGACTCACATCATAGCAAAGGTACTTCCTAGCCAGTTCAAAGAAACTATGAAAGAGGGGGTAGAGACATCATGAGTTGGCCTCTCTCCCCCACAACTCAACAGCTGGAAATACACCTGGATGACAAAACTGATTCAGAAATCAGAAGAGAATTAAATTTTATTAGAGAATATTTAAAATAAACGATACAAAGTGTTTGAAGCGTCAGTTATTGTGTCATTGGGGGTAACATACAGGTTGTGGGGGGATGTTAGCGTTTTGGTGTTGGGCGGCATATACATATACAGTCTGTCATGTCCCCAATGCGGGGTATACGGTGGGTGAGTTCAAGGTACAATCAGATAATAGTACATTCAAACCAAAATCCCCAAACAGACTAGTAGTGGGTTTTCAGCAGAAAATTTTCAGTTTGGGGAATTTTGTTTTCTCAACCAGACTTTGCCAAGGGAAGCAGAGAGAAAATGGTTGAGTTGCCTCCTTCAGAACAGCTTGGCCTAGACACTAGCTCTGGTTCACTGTTGTGGCCTTGCTCAGGTTGGGGGTATTTTAATTATTTGGGGAGGTCCCAGGGTGTTTGGGGGAGATTATGAGGCTGTTCCCCTTTGAGATAAAAACTAAGAAATGTAGGACTAGAGAATTTTTTTTAGAAATCTGGGATTTAGACATTTTATTTGAAGCAAGTGGGGGGGGGCAGCTGAGATTCTGAGAAGCTTTTTGTTTGCAAGAAGCAACATCAATCTTCCTCTGTGTCCCCCTAGGAGTCACGCCCCACGTTTTGGGGACCACTGACCCCTACTCGCTAAGCAGGGGCTAGTGATGCCAAAGCCCAGGGAAAGGGAGAACAAGTGCGGGGGCCCCAGCACCGGAACCCTGCCCCCCCCACTTCTGTGTGTGGCTCCGCCCCCTTCCACCCCTTCCACCCACGGCCCCACCCACTGTCACCTCTGTTCCACCCCGTCCCCCACTGGCCCCACCCGGTCACTCCTTTACCCCGGCCCCGCTGCGGCCCCGAGACCAGAGAAGCTCTGTGCCCCTGCTGCAGCCCCCGGACCGTAGCAGGGAGTGGGAGCTCCTCCAGCCCTGGGGCCACCGTGGGGGAGACTTTCCCAGGGGGGCCCAATTTGCCCAGGGCCCCTAGTCATGGGCCCCATTGTCCCCTTGGCAACGCAAGGTTTGGGGAGGCTGAGCCCCCCCGAGCCTCCATTACGAGCCGCCCAGGCTACCTCTGCTCAGTGGGTGGCCAGTCTCCCTGTGTCTCTGCTGCTCGTGCTGGGGAGCCCGGCCGGCCTTAGGGGTGGGGCCCCCGGCAGCCACCCAGGGCTCCAGGGGGTCAAAGGGCACCGTGTGGCCGTGCAAAGGTGCTCACTGCTCTCCCCTGCCCCAATGCTCCTCCGTGGCCCCATAGAGGGTGGGGGGAGCGAGGAGCAACACTATGTGCTCCCTGCGTCCTGGTCACTTTCCCTATCTGGGCTGGGCTGTGAGGGGAGCATCAGAAGCTGCTGCTCTCTGCCCTCCCCTTACACAGCCCGGCAGAGGAACGTGACCTGGATGCAGGGAGCTCGGATGATGTCCCTTCTCACCCCCCTGCCCCTGCTAGGCAAGGCTGCTGTGTCGTGTCTCCATGGCTGCACTTTCAGCGATGCAGGTTTCTCGATCCCATTGTTCCAGGGGCATCCTACTAGATAAAATTGAGCAAGAAATGCTTCCCCGTGGTTTTTAGGACTGGAATTGCTATTTTCAACAGTGATTGCCATTTTTTTTCTAGTTTTGTTTGTTTAAAAGGAAGACAGTGATATTGCACTGGCAAATTCCCCATAGAAACAAAGAATAATAAAGGCACCTCAACTTTTCCTCATTTATGGAGGACAGTCTTATAATATGCATCCAGATCTCCTCCAGTCACACAAGCTGAAAATTGTTCCACTTTACTGCAGTTCTGTAACCATGCGGGAACCAGTCCTGTCTGTGTTCTGTGCACATCCAAAATTCCTGCTGAATGACCCGCCCTGGGAGCAAGTTACCAGTGGCCCAGGGCTGGGGCGGAAGGAGGGGGCAGGTGGGGGGGGGCAGAGCCCAGGGCTGGGGCAGCAGAGGGGTGCGGGTGGGGGGGAGGCCCAGAGCTAGGGCAGCATGGGGTGTGTGTGGAGGAGAGCCCAGGGCTGGGGCGGCAGGGGGTGCGGGTGGGGGGGAGGCCCAGAGCTGGGGCGGCAGGGGGGTGCGGGTGGGGGCGGCAGAGCCCAGGGCTGGGGCAGCAAGGGTTGTGGGGGGGAGCCCAGGGCTGGGGTGGGGGTAGCCAAATTTTTTTTTCCTTGGGGCGGCAAAAAACCTAGAGCTGGCCCTGCCTCCACCCACCGTGAGGTAGGCAGGAGCGGATCATTATTATCCCTACTCGAAAGAGGGAGAAGCTGAGGCTGAGAAAGGAAAATTGACTTGTCTTAGGTCACACAGCCAGTCAGTGGCAGAGTTGGGAATAGGACCCAAGAGCCCTGATTTTCAATGTACCTGCCCCTGGCAATTTCGACTACAAGCATCCGACGAAGTGGGTACTCACTCACGAAAGCTCATGCTCCAAAACATCTGCTAGTCCACAAGGTGTCACAGGACTCTCTGCTGCTTTTACAAACTAACCATCAGATCTTGAATTTCAGTCATTGAATGACCTGAATAAAGTGCTCTCAGATGAGCTCCAGACCAACAACAGTGCACAGGAATTATTCAGCAAGTATTTGAGGAGAACTGCAATGTTAGAGAGAATCATGAACTGCTCAGAGACCATTAATGCAGAGAAGCAGCAAAATTCATCAAACATAGAACTGGTTCTGACTTATTTCCTTGGTCTTAAGAGAGAACACCAAGGACCTGAGTCTCCTCCCTGTCAATAACCCCCTGCTCAGCCAATCAGGGTAGAGACTGAAGATGGGAGGCTGAGGGTTCTCACCAGCGAGCCCAAAGGATGGCCCAGGTCACTGATGGGATCACTGCCCGAGCACTATTTCAGCCCCATATTTTTGGGTGGACCTCCCACAGTGGGAGCTGCAGAGCACTGCCCCACAACACACACGCGCACACACACACACACACCCTCCTGGTGTTGGGAGGGGAACAGGTAAAAGGACAAAGGAAGCAAGAGAAAAAGAGGAGGGAGGAAGAGGGGAAGCAAAAAGAACAAACCCCAATGTCCCCAGTGATTCTAAGGGACAAAATCCCAGGTGCAGAATAAAATTCTGCCTCCTTAAGCTCGTGTTTTCCATGCCTAGAATTCAACTGTCACCAAATGGATCAGACTGAACAGTTTTCAAACCTCCAGGAGACTCTTACCTTCTAAACAGGGACGGCTGTTTTCTAGTAAAATGTTAGAGAGAATCATGAACTGCTCAGAGACCATTAATGCAGAGAAGCAGCAAAATTCATCAAACATAGAACTGGTTCTGACTTATTTCCTTGCTCTTGAAAGAGACCAACAAAGACCTGAGTCTCCTCCCTGTCAATAACCCCCTGCTCAGCCAATCAGGGTAGAGACTGAGGACGGGAGGCTGAAGGTTCTCACCAGAGAGCCCAAAGGATGGCCCAGGTCACTGGTGGGTATCACTGCCCAAGCACTATTTCAGCCCCACATTTTTGGGTGGACCTCCCACAGTGGGAGCTGCAGAGCCCTCTCCCGCAACACACACACAGAGCACTCCCCTGCAACAGATGGATCAGACTGAACAGCTTTCAAACCTGGAGGAGGCTCTTACCTTCTAAACAGGGATGGCTGTTTTCTAGTATAATCACTAAAAGGGAAGGAGAAAACTCGAAAGAAGTTCCTCCTGGTGCTCATGTCCGTGAACCTGAATACTCTCTCAGTCCTCAAAGAGAGACCTGGAGAAGGAGACTTGCTGAAGCAAAGCCACAGGGGTCTCTGAGGTCTCCCTGGCCCCTCGCCCCTGTCCTGTCTGGCTGATGTCAGCATCTCTCTGTGAGGTCACCACCTCCCCACCATCTTGGACCAATAGGTTGAGGTCCTGCCAAAGGCCTTTGTGATGTCACTGCCTCACCCCTCCCTTGCTGTGCCAATATCCTGCCCCTCCCTAGGCACTTTGCAGGTTTGAGCTACTCCCTGGGGATCACCCCACTCAAGGAGCGTCCGTTCTAGGCAGCAAGCCAGCTAGACAGGGAAACATCAGACGCTGCTCCCAATGCTACACTCAGTTTTTTAGAAATTAGTCGACTTTATGAGGGGGTGATGGTAAATACAAATTTAGATCCTTTTCTTGTTTTATATCTTTTCCCCCATAAGGCTGAACCTCTGGCACTGTCATGGATCCATAGGATCTCTGCAATGCCCTGGCTTTTAAACAGTCCTTGGGAGGTGCCCCTTGAGTGCACTAGACCCCCAAGGGCTCCCACTCTTCCACAAGGACAGGCCACTTAGCTTCAGCACCTGAGAATGAGCCACTTCCTCGGTGCCCTTCCTCCACACTCCCCTCCACTTCTTCCCATTACTCTCAGCCAGCACCACCTCCCAGCACCTTGGGAGCTTCTTGTGTTCCCTCCTTGTCTCTCACAACCTCATCCCTCCCTGCTGCTTCTTAGCTCTAACCCTGCACACACCCTCCCCATATCTGGGCACCCCAGAATTACCTATTCCCCCTCCTCTGCCCCCCCCCACAGCTCTGTTCTCCCTTCATCCGTGGGGTCCTGAATGACATTATACGCTCTCCTATCAAAAGAGGAGCTCATCTGACTGTCACACAAGCCAGGCATAAGTCACACACCTATTTACTCAATTTAGAATTCTACACGTGGCATATTTTCCTCTTAAAATGAGGAATACGCATGAAAGCTACAGTTATTAATGTAGCCAATAAGGATACATACAATGCAATTTTTAAATGACTGACGGCACGAAAAAGGCACATGTCCAAAAATGATACTAGTGGGTGGGAGATAAGGCAAAAAACGGCGGG
Source organism: Mauremys mutica (assembly GCF_020497125.1). Taxonomy (NCBI): domain Eukaryota; kingdom Metazoa; phylum Chordata; order Testudines; family Geoemydidae; genus Mauremys; species Mauremys mutica. Next base: position 133,252,204 of record NC_059077.1, read on the forward strand.
GGGGGAAGGAAACTTGTCAAAACTTGTATGACAAATAAAGGTATAAAGTTATTACTGCTCAGGTTCTTCAGAGACCCCACAGCTTCTAATAACCCAGGGGACAGGACTCCTTACCCAGCGAGGTCACCGTCTCATAGTTCTCCTGCATGACATCCCTGTAGAGGGCTCTCTGAGTGGGGTCCAGCAGAGTCCCCTCTTCCCTGGTGAAATACACAGCCACCTCCTCGAAGGTCACCGGCCTCTGAAAGAGCAAGAGTCCAACACTCAGTACCTGCTGCCCCACTCACAACCCCACTATTCACAGAACAGCAGCACCAGGGAAATGGAAGCTCCGCGAGGCACATGTTAACGGAGTCCCACCCCACCTTGCCTAGAACAGCCAGGAGGCATCAGAGGGCGGAAAGAGAGAACCTTTGTGTCTCCCAGCTGACAGACGGAGGCAGGGTCATCACGTTTATCACATACCCACTAGCCAGAGCTTAATATAGGAGATGGGGCTGTCTCTGGACCCTGCTGGTGGCTCCCTGGTAGGAATCCCAACACTCTCCAAATAAAACATATGGAAGAAAGGGGAAGTCAATAGTAAAGAATAGAAGTTAGAAAGTCAGAATTGTAGAAAGTTGGCAAGGGAAGCTATCAGAAATCAATGACTAATTAATGAAAATATGAAGGAAGTTTTTAAAAAGCATATTAAGTACAAAATTAATCCTAACAATGGAAGTGGCAAATTACTAGATGGAAATGGCAGAATTATCAAAAATAATGCAGAAGAGGTAAAAGTGTTCAATAAATATTTCTCTCCTGGATTTGGAGAAAAACGGATGATGTAACTCATATAAGACGTTGACGACGACAGTCTTTCCATCCCAATAACAACTCACGAGGATGTTAAACAGCAGCTATTACAGTCAGACATGTTTAAATAAGCAGGTCCACATAACTTGTATCCAAGAGTTTTGAAAGACCTGGTGGAGGAGTGTGGTGGACTGTTAATGGTGATTTCAATTAGGACTTGGAACACTGGGGAAATTCCAGAAGACTGGACTAAAGCTAATGCTGTGCCAATATTTAAAAAGGGTAAAAGAGATGACCCAGCTAATTACAAGAGTGTTAGTCTGATACTGGGCAAGATAATGGAGCAGCGAATATGGATTTAATTAATAAAGAATTAAAGGAGGGTAATATAATTAATACCAATTAACAAAGGTTCAGAGACAACAGATCCAATCAAACTAACGGGATATCCTTATTGCATGAGATCAAAAGTTTGGTTGCAACTAATAGTATTGATGTAATATACCTAAACTTCTGTAAGGCGTATGACTTGGTTCAGCACAACATTTTGACTAGAAAACTAGAAAGATACAAAATAAACACAACATACATTAAATAGATTAAAAACTATGATTGTAAATGGGGAACCATGGTCAAGTGGATTTCTTTCTAGGGGGTTCCCACAAGGATTGGATCTTGGCCCTGTGCTATTTAACATTCTTATCAATGACCTGGAAGAGAATATAAAATCGTCACTGATAACGTTTCCAGTTGCCACAAAGATCGGGGTTGGTGGTAACTAATGAAGTGTCAGTAGGTTCAGGGTTCAGCACTGGGAGTCTGGGAAGTTTTCCCAGTCCTGGCTAGAGGGTTATTTCCTGTTCCACAAAGAGGGGAAGTTCCATTCCCAACACCTGTGCCTTAAAATTAGGCCCTGACACTACACCCCACATTCAGCATAGTGGTATGATTATGAAATGATTAGGACATAATTATGATGCATTTTGTGCAAGACGCATCATATGTTCAGTGTCATTGGAAAAGTTAGGATTTGCTGAATATGATTGTCCTATTTCTGTGCATGTATCATATTCGTATCTGATGTTATGGATATTGACTCTGTATCTGTCTTTCAAATGTGCTTACTCTGGGAAACATCCACAATGAGCCTTTCAGGTACAACAAAGAAGCCAGACAGTGTTCATGGCTCATCAACAAAGACAATGTACCATGGAAGAGCTTAGCCTTCCTGGGAATGTTTCAGCCAGCCTATGAGTCATGGCTACTATGACTCACCAGGCCATGGTAGGGCCTGTGGCCAGACCACATGATACTAAACTCCATTTTGGTACCTGTATTTTTCCACAAACTGGACTGGGAACTAAGTTTGGAACAAATGGTTCCTGCCATATGGAAAAGCTACATAAGATGGGGTGTGACATCATCTCTTGTCCTCATTCCGCACACAAGAAAACTCCTGGAAACTCCTCAGGAACAAAGACTGAACTGGGGGATATGCTGGTCCCAGGGGAAAGGGATTTCTAGCTTGAGTATGGAAACTTGGTGGACTGCTTCTATCATCAGTCAGGGTGAGAATTTGCTAATTCAAATTCTATCCAGATAGTATGTTAGGCTTACTTTGAGTTTTTGGTTATTTAAGTAATCTGCTTTGATCTGTTTGCTACCACTTACAGCTGGGAAATTGGCTTCTGTCTTCTCTCTCTCCTTGAGTGGCTCAGGTAAAGCACTCAGGTAGCTTAGTTAGATGCATGGTGCAACCTGCTGTCTTGTTGGGTGATAACAGGCCCTGGAGAGGCTGGCTGAACCTCCAGCAAAGCAGCGTGAGAAGGGCCAGCCCAGCTTGAGGGTTAGAGGGCACAGCGGTTCCCAGAAGCTCCCCAGACTGCACCCCGGGGTGACAACCCATCACACTCTAGAGTACACAAGTCTCAGCAGGTTTGTCACATCCTGTCTCCTCCCATTCCACACCCTAGATAGTTCCTGCCTCCCACCCTCCTATACATTTATTGCTCCTCTCCCTCCAAGCAGAACCCGCCCCTGAGAATCCCTTACCTGAGCCAGCTCCACTGCAGCCATTTCCTTCCCCCTGGGAGGAGGGGATGATTTGGGGTGAAACGTGCACGTTATTCTGTAGCCTGCCAGGGCGAGAAGGGCAATGTGAGAGAATTCAGACAGGGTTTCTGTCCTTTCCACATGTCGATTCCCCCCAGCATTTTCCCCTGGTAATGGACATTCCCGGTTCTGCCACACTGTGAAGCACAGAGTGACCTTATTCCAGTACAGGCCTAGCCCCCTCCCACCAGGCTGTAACCCTCTGACACATGGTGAAACCCTCCCAGTAGCTCTGTTACACTTATAAAGTTTATGGGCGATACCAAGCTGGGAGGGGTTGCAAGTGCTTTGGAGGATAGAATTAAAATTCAAAATTATCTGGACAAACAGGAGAAATGGTCTGAAGTAAAGAGGATGAAATTCAATAAGGACAAACCCAAAGTACTCCACTTAGGAAGGAACAATCAGTTGCACACATACAAGACAGGAAATGACTGCCCAGAAACGGATCTGGGAGTCACAGTGGATCACAAGCTAAATATGAGTCAACAGTGTTACACTGTTGCAAAAAAAGCAAGTATAATTCTGATCTGTATTAGCAGCAGTATTGTAAGCAAGACACGAGAAGTAATTCTTCCGCTCTACTCCACACTGATTAGGTCTCAACTGGAGTATTGTGTTCAGTCCTGGGTGCCACATTTCAGGAAAGATGTGAACAAATTGGAGAAAGTCCAGAGAAGAGCAACAAAAATGATTAAAGGTCTAGAGAACATGACCTATGAGGAAGACTGAAAAAACTGTGTTTGTTTAGTCTGGAGAAGATAGGATCAGCTTTCAAGTACATAAAAGGTTGTTACAAAGATGCCGGAGAAAAATTGTTCTTCTTAACCTCTGAGGACAGGACAAGAAGCAATGGGCTTAAATTGCAGCAAGGAAGGTTTAGGTTGGACATTAGGAAAAACTCCCTAACTGGCAGAGTGGTTAAGCACTGGAATAAATTGCCTAGGGAGGTTGTGGAATCTCCATCGTTGGGGATTTTTAAGAGCAGGCTGGACAAACACCTCTCAGGGATGGTCTGGATCAGGGGTGGCCAACATGTGGCTCTTTAGAATTTAATATGCGGCTCCTTGTATAGGCACCAACTCCGGGGTTGGAGCTACAGGCACCAACTTTCCAGTGTGCTGGGTGTGCTCACTACTCAGCTACAGGCCCTGCCCCCAGTCCACCCCTTCCCACTCCCTTTCCTGAGCCTCCATTCCTGCAATGCCCTTGCTCCATTCCCCCCCACCGAGTGTCTTGCATAGTGTGAAGAGCTGATCGGGAGGTGCGAGGAGGGAGGGGGAGGTTCTGATTATTGTGGCTTCCCATGGGTGGGAGGCGCTGGGAACAGGGGGTGGGAGCTGATGGGGGGCTGCTGACATATTACTGTGATTCTTTGGCAATGTACATTGGTAAATTCTGGCTCCTTCTCAAGCTCAGGTTGGCCACTCCTGGTCTAGATAATACTTCGTCCTGCCTTGAGGGCAGGGGACTGGACTAGCTACCTCTCGAGGTCCCTTCCAGTTCTATGATTCTAAGAACCAAAGGCCAGAGGAGTCACTCTGGGGATTCTCCCTGTCACTGTCCCCAAGGCAGCTCTCTCAGGTTAACTACGTTGTTGGATGCTCCAGCCTTTATCCAGTCTCTCCTGGCAGTGCCCCTTTCATGGGCTGGGCCTAGTTTTAGCTTTTGGGAAGCGTGACCCCGGGGGTGCTGAGACTGGGCCTTCTTGCCTCAGCACATCTTGTTTCTTTCTATGGCTCCCCAGCGAGTCCCAATGAGTAGATACTCCTCATACAGACTCTGAACATAACAACGTGTTTAGTGTTTAGACTTCATTGAATGCTTGTGAGTTGCTGCCTGGGTTAACATCTGACTAGTTGCATTGTGAGCCTCTGTGGCTCTGTAAATCACCACACAGGAGAGAGACTTTACCTAGGTGAAGTGCTGATTGGCAACAGAATGCATTACACCCTGCCTGGCAGGAAAGGTCCATCAACACCAGAGAGACTATTATGGGATGTTAAAGAAGACACAAGACTGTTGTTGTGCTCTTGACTTCCCATTAGCTGAGTTTCCAGCTCAGAGCACATGGCAGGAAGGGGATGAAAAACCCCATACAGAAGGAACTGATTATCTGTATGCTGCTCGGACTCTAAGGGGCAAAGTTTCTAGGCATAAGCAAGAGATCCCCAGCTGCTTAGCCGGGGTTAGTCCTAAAGAATATGCAGAGCTTGCTTATTATAGAAGCTTCTATTACCTTTGAAATCTAAGACTGCAACTCGTCTGCATCTAGAGGATTACCTGCTTTACCTTTGTAAACAACTCTTGTTTCCTTTTAAATAAATCTTAATACAGGTTGTGACAGGACTGGCTACAAGTGTTGTCTTTCTTCTGAGATCTAAGAGTCAGTTGACCTAAGGAAGTGACTGGTCCTTTGGGCCTGGCAGTAACCTGAACATTGCTGTGATTCGTGGGGTAAGGCAGTGGTTCTCAACCAGGGGTCTGGGGCCCCCTGGGGGGCCGTGAGCAGCTTTCAGGGGGCTGCCAAGCAAGGCCGGCATTAGACTCGCTGAGGCCCAGGGCAGAAAGCTGAAGTTCCAGCGCATGGGGCTGAAGTCCAGGCCCCTGAACCCCACCACCCGGGGCGGAAGCCAAAGCCTGAGCAATGTAGCTTTGTGGGGGCCTCTGTGGCATGGTGCCCCAGGCAGTTGCCCTGCTTGCTGCCCCCTAACGCCAGCCCTGGCTTTTATATGCAGAAAACCAGGTATTGAGGCCCACGTGGGCCGTGGAGTTTTTATAGCGGGGGGGGGGGGCGCTCAGAAAGAAAAAGGTTGAGAATCCCTGGAGTAAGGGACCATCTGTCACAGAGGTGAGCTCACCTGCGTGGTGAGATCTATGGGATCACCCAAGGGGACTGTCTGTGATTCCATGTTAATGCTGTTACAGAGCCTGAAGCGTTTACACTGGATTCTAGGTTGGTGAAATCTCCATACAGACCTCACACCCAATATGGGGTTTGTTCCCTGCTTCTTACCAGTCTGCCCGAGGCTGGTGCTCGTGCTCTCGAGTCACTGAAGACAGCGTTACAGAGAAAGGGGCTGTGACTTCCCCACGGTCACTGAACAGGTCTGTGACAGAGCCAGGAACAGACCCTGTTAGCTCCAGAGCCCCGTCACCCGCAGCTTGGGAAGGCCCCCGAGCACACTGTATTAGGCTGCAGGAAGAGGTGTGCAGGGACTGCAGGTGAGCTGCCCTGCCAAGACAGCCTGTGCATCCATGGACAAACCACCTCGCTGGGGGGTGTCCCCTGGGTCATGAGAAGTCAGTGTCCAGTCCTGTGGGGCTGTGCTCCTGGCTCATACCTCCAGCACTCACTGCTGCCCCTCCCTTACCAGCTGCACTGGTCAGCCAGCCCCAGGACTCAGGGAGGTCACTTCCCCCCATCTCCACCTCAAACCTTCAAACTGGGACATGGTGCACCAGTGCCAATCAGAGTGCACTAGTGTAAATTCTATCTGTACTAAGGGTTTGCACCAGTGCCTAAAACACCAGGGTGGCAGAGACCTTCAGAAACAGCAGTACGGTGGCACTAGAACCTATTTCTAGCTCGGTCACAGACAGCCTGGGTGACCTTGGACACGTCAATGTTTCTCCTCCCAACTTTAGTCTCTTTACCCAGCTGCCACTCACTGGGGTCTCCTCTCTCTCCAGAGCTGCTCACCACTACAGTCTCTGTGGGTGTCCCCAGAGCTAAGGCAGGTCAGCTCGGGAATAGTCTTATAAGGGGGGCTGGGGAGTCTCTGTCCCTGGAAGTTTTTAAGGACAGGTAGGACAAAGCTCTGTCAGAGACAATCTACAGATACTTGTCCTGTCTCGGCAGAGAGAGCTGAACTTGATGACATCTTGAGGTCCTATCTGGCCCTACATGTCTAGGATGTGATTCAATATATACATATAAAAACACAACATACAGAATAAAACCCACCACAACATAATGTCAGGCAATTCAGGGGGAAAAAAACATAACCTACACTCCACAGCATAAAATGACAATACAAGGGAGAAGAAAGCAACACGATGCAAACGACGACATCCTAGGGCAAAAGCAGACAATGGAAAATAGCTCAACTCAAACCAACACAGCACAGGCACCAAACAAGCTGAGGCAAAACAATTCATCATAAAACTGCTACACAGCATGGTGCGATCACAGTTCCAAATGGCAACAGGCAAAACAGCTCAGCGTAGAACAGGACACAGCACAAAAGAGAATTATTTCAGTGTAGGCCTGGAAGGGACCTTGAGAGGGCGTCTACTCCAGTCCCCTGTGCTGAGGCAGAACCAAGTATCCCTAGACATTCCCAGACTGGTGTATCTCTAACCTGGTCTTAAAAACCTCCAGTGAAGGAAATTCCACAACCTCCCTTGGAAGCCAATGCAAGGCAAACACAGGCCAAAACAACGCTGCACACACACATGCTGGGCCTGGGGTTAAGGGGAGAGGCAAGAATTCAAACAATCTGGGTTCAATTCCCAATTTTGCCCCAAATTCTCCATGCAAACTTGAGCAAATTACTTCAGCTCTCTGAGCTTCAGTTTCCCCATCTGTAAAATGGAGAGTCGCCTCCCACCATTGGCCTATTTAGCCTTTGAGCTTTTTGTGGCAAGGCCTCTCTGTCCCTGTGGGCATGTCCACACTGCAGTCAGACACCGGCGGCTGGCCCGTGCCCGCTGACTTGGGCTCATACGGCTCAGGCTGTGGGGCTGTTTAATTGTGGTGTCTATGGTCCAGCTGGGGCTGCAGCCCAAGGTCTGGCCCCCTCCCACCTCGCGGGGTCCTACAGCCTGGCTCCAGCCCGAGCCCAGACATCTACACTGCAATTAAACAGCCCCTTCGCCTGAGCCCGTGTACCTGAGTCACCTGGCATGGGCCAGCTGGGGGGTTTTAATGGCACAGTAGAGATACCCTTGGTGTCTGTGCAGCACCTGTCACAATGGGGACCCTGATCTTGGTCAGTGTCTGTGCAAAGCCCTGCAGAACAGGGGCCTGACCTCAGTCGGGGACTCTGCAACTCCCAGCATTGCAGGATCCCGGATTTTGTTCGGGTTCCCTGCAGCATCTGGCAAATTGTGGGGGCAGGATCTCTGTCAGGGTCTGTGCAGTGCCCAGTACAGTGGTGGGGCGTGATCTGGGTTGGGGTCAGTGCAGTGCCAGACCCAACAGGGACACAGATCTCAGTCGAGGTCTCTGAAATGCCCAGCACAATGGACGCAGCAGTTTGGGTCACAGTCATGCGCTGCCTGGCACAAGGGGGGCCATGATCTCGGTCCAGGTCTCAGTTTTACCTGGCACAACAGTGAGGTCTGATCTCACCTGGGGTCTCTTCAGTGCCTGGCAGAACAGGGCCCAGATCTCACTTGGGGTCTCTGCAGCACAGGCCCACGCTCAGTACGATAAGAGCCTTGATCTCAGTCACACGCCTGGAGAGAAAAGTGGGAAGATTTTTGAGCATTCGATATCAGTATTTCAGAACTGAGGAGAAAATAGGGCACAAACTAAATATTTGCCAATATAAGGGACAAGCATCATGTGGGGAGATTTTATGTCAGCATTCAACCACTCAAGAGGAAAGAGGGGAAATTTGAGGGGATTATACAGCGATATTAAATCAACAACAGAAGGGGATGGATTCTTCTTGCCTCACATTCACATGGCCGGCAGGGATCCCTGGGTGATGTGGCTTTCGCAAGGAAGAGGAGTGGGGCTGGAGTGAGGTCACTGGCTATGGGGAGGGGCTGGCAGTGGGGTCTGGGAATGTGACTAGTACAGGGGTCAGCAACCTTTCAGAAGTGCTGTGCCAAGTCTTCATTTATTCACTCTAATTTAAGGTTTTGTGTACCAGAAATACATTTTAATGTTTTAGACTGTCTCTTTCTGTAAGTCTATAATATAGAACTAAATTACAGTTGCATGTAAAGTAAATAAGGTTTTTTAAATGTTTAAGAAACTTCATTTAAAATTAAATTAAAATGCAGAGCCTCCCTCGGACCGGTGGCCAGGACCCAGGCAGTGTGAGTGCCACTGAAAATCAGCTCGTGTGCCATAGGTTGGCTACCCCTGGACTAGCAGTTGGGGGGGGGGGAGGCTGCTGGGTTGGGCAGGTTGGGGGAGGGGAAGTAGCGGGGACTGGGAAACCTGGGGCTGGGCCGTCTCCACGGGGGACACTTGCTCCTCCCTCCCCTTCCTGGCCCTTCCCAGGCCCCGTTGCCAGCAGAGAGTGGCCCCCCCAGCCCAGCCCAGAGGTGTCCCTGTCTCAGGGCCCCCCCAGCCTCTGCCCATTCACCCTCTGCCCAGCTCAGAAATCACTGGGGGGAACCATTTCCCACCCGCACAAGGACAAATCCCTGCAGGTGGGAATGGGGGAAACCCCCCAAACCTGAGACCTGAACTGGCCACTGGCGAAGGGGAGAGAAAATGGGGCACAATCGGGGGGGGGGGGGACAGGGAACTTCTCAGGGGTTGGGGGAGGGGGTGTCACCCTGGGTGCTGCTCGTGGCTCTCTAGGGAGAAAGGGGGCAGGACGGGGGAGGAGGGGGATCCCCACGGGAGGGGGCAGCGGTAAATCCGAGGGGATCTCAGCCCCCCCCCTTTCTCTCCCCGCTCCTCGGGGGTCACCTGCCCCCCCCCCGGCCATGTCCGGGCTGCACCGACATTTCCTGCCCGCCCCTCCCCAGCCCGGTCTCATCCACATACCTCCCTTGCCAGGCTTCAGATAGAAGGGGACACTGTCCATTTAGTCCACCCAGTTTCTTCCTTGGGGGCTGCCAGGCGAGGTCACACCAGCATCCCTAAGCCAGTTGTGGATTGCCACGGGCTCGCAGGGGCGAAAGAAAATGCAGGCCTGTTATTTACCAGGCTGCACGTGGCAACAGACTATATTGGTAAGGGATGCAAGGAGAGTGTGGTCACGATGCAAACTGCAGACACACACACACACACACACTAAACTTAATCAATTTAAAAGTTTTATTGGGGATAATTACAAGGGGTAAGGGAGCAGGGTATGATTAGCTAATAGAGTTAATGAAACTTAAAACACACAATGACTAAAATATCTACTAACAATATTTATAAACAAAGATGCAGCATTTAGTAATAACTGATACTTACAAATACAAACCAACGCATAACGACCGGCAAACGTAGAAGCTCTGTTTGAAACACGTGAGCTGAGAGAGAGGCTTCGAGGTGATCAGGCTCGGTTACAGGTATACACAGGACACACGGGTGTACACAGAATACACGGGTATACACAGGATTCGTTTTTCTTTCTCCTCTCCCTGCCTGCACATGGCAGGCAGGTCATAAAGTACCCACAATGACATCACAGAAGTGTCGTAGGGGACGGGGCCCAAAACCTGTTTGTGTTCGTTTCTGATTGGCACAAGCAAAGTTTACACCATGTAGGGGAGTAGGTGCCTTAAAGTCTGGCTTCGCCCCCAAAAGGTGAGGAAATGCATATTGTCTTAGAATGCGTTCAACACTGAATGACAAAAGAAGAGGCCAGGGCAATACCGGTATGGTCAAGTTCTATAGGATGCAGACAGGAACTCATCTCAACATGCCCCCGTGCCCTGGCCGAAATAGTTTGGCCGAAAACCTAAACTTCCGAGTCCGACTCCTCATTCCCACCTACGAGGGGATGCTCTTCGGGGGTGGAAGCGATATAGGCCGAGGCAACAAACTTGTGAATGCAGGCTTTAATGAAGGCACATCCAAGACAGAGAAGAGCGAGCCCAACCAGAAGGGACACAAACAGGGATTGGAAATAGGATTTGTAGGGCGCAAGGCCAAGCCAATCGAGCCATGACCAAAACTGGAAGGACTCTCTTGACTCTCTGACAGTAGAGCTCAACATTTGCAGGTGTTTAACAATTGAGGACAAATTAGGAGAAATAGAAGGCAAAGAAACGCAGCATTTATCAACAAAGTTGGGATATACTTCAGCAAATTTAGTACAAAATGAGGAAGATTGTAACAAATATTGAATCATTAATGTATTTTGAATACTATACTGAACAAGGGAATTTAACTGCTGATTAATTAAGAAGAGGCCCTTGCCTGTAGTATTAGCAAGCATTTCAATGGCAAGGGATTGAAACAGCACTTGATCACGTAACATCATATAATCAACAGGGTTAAAACTAACAATAGAGGAGGCGAGGGAGGAAGCTGCTGCTTGCAAACAAGTCCAAAAAGAGTGGGTTTAGTTAGGGAGGTATTAGCATAAGAGAAACTCCACATAGAACAATTAGAATAAGTACCAACCCAAGTAGGGGCTGGGGTTAAACTATTACCAACAAAAACCAAACAATGAGATGCTGGAACTTTAATACTCTCAATTAAAGGAAAGCTATGATCACTTCGACCTGAAGCATTAAGAACTGGAAACACATAAGAATTAAATTGTGAAGAACAATTATTACAAACAGTAAAAGCAGCCCACTGCACATAGGGGGAAGAACAATTTACACTAGATATATTAAATGAAGAAAAATTATAAACTATTGGTACAAATTGAAAGGGTAATGGATATTTAGGTGAGAACTGAGTGGAGGAAACAAGACAATCTTCTGGACTCAGCGCTGACAGGGACTGGTTTCCGCTGACCTCCTGCACCCAGTAGGCGGCAAACCAAGTTTGTAGTCCACCCTCTCCTAAGGGCTCTGTGGGCAAAGATGTTGTGAGGGAGAGCAGTGGGCAAAGATGTTGTGAGGGAGAGCAGCATAACAAATACAAACCAACTATAAAATTAAACCAAAATAAATTTTAAATACAGATACATGCAAATACTTTGAGGGTATTTGAGGGTATACTTTTATGATGCTTTTTTGTTATGTTTGGGAGCCAAAGGTGGAAACCTGTTGAAAATGCTTGGTTAGCTTTATGCATAAATTGTTATTTTAAAACATTTTGGTTATGACATTCTTATAACTATAATTAAAAGTGCAAACAAGTTTATAAAAAGCCCAAACAAGAAATTGACATTTGTTAATATTATCTTTACCTTAATGTTGAGGTTTCCCCTTACTCCTTTTTTTTTTTAATAACAAATTTTAAAAAAATTAAAAAACAAAACTGTGATTGATAAAAGAGAATTCCTTTGTTTGCAATTGCATTATTTGTTGAGGCAGAAATATATGTACATATATTTGTAACTGAAACCTTTTTGAACTTTGCACAAAAAATTGGTGTTAATATACTATGATTACACCCCAACCATGATTTTAAATAGTGTGGTACCACATCTTATATATATATTTTTAAAAGGGTATAAAATTGACTTTTGTTGCAACAAAATAAAAATATTTTTTTGGAAAAAAAAATAGTCACGTGACACACACAACAGAGCAGAGTTTTAAAATAATGTTAAATATAAAGTAATGGGGTACGTTTACACTTACCGGGACAGTCGACGCGGCGAGTTCGACTGCTCGGAGTTCGAACTATCGCGTCTGATCTAGACGCGATAGTTCGAACCCCGAAAGCGCTAGTTCGAACTCCGGTACTCCACCGCGGCAGGAGGAGTTGCCGGAGTCGACCCTGGAGCCGCGGAGTTCGCTTCCGCGGCGTCTGGACGGTAAGTAAGTCGAACTAGGGTAGTTCGAATTCAGCTACGTTATTCACGTAGCTGAATTCGCGTACCCTAGTTCGACCCCCGAGCTTAGTGTAGACCAGGGCATAGACACAACACACACACATGACATACAGGACAAACAATTAAAAACAAATGGCGCCAAAATTCTATTCATATTTATACAAAATAACACAACCAAAAATAAAAAGTAAAAGGGTTAAACATTTGAGTAAACAAATTACTACCTTATTTAAAACTTGTAGCATAAATTTGATACAATACATTTGGCAAATACTAATACATTTTTATTAATTCGGTAACAAGGAATTTTGCATTACTTTATATTTAACATTATTTTAAAACTCTGCTATATGGAAATAAGAAAAGCCCATGTTACAAATATTAGTTAGTGGTTAGAATAAGAAGCAAAGAGTGCACTTCTGTTGCTTGGCAACCATATCTTCAAGAAAGTTAGGAATAATTCCAGCTGTTGCATTCCTGAAGGGTTAAAATAATTAATTTACTGTATTTAAAGTTTTTACCTTGTTTTCTTTTTGTTTCTTGTTTTGTTCTGTTTTCAATTGCTTTATTTTTGGAGGTTTCTGTAAAAACTATATAGCTTTTAATTTTTAAAACAAAAAGAGAGAGAGCCGAAGTGAGGAGAGGCGGAGGGGGGGAAAGGGGGGGAGTGAAGAGCAACCTAGGAAGGTAGTGAGACCTGAGCCAAGAAAGATTAACTCCATCAAGGTTAGTTATCACAATAGGCAAAACTTCTGCTATAGTTTTAGATTCAGTAAATTCTGGGGCTGTTGGCAGAACTGGATACAGAGGAGTTTTAGGAGCTTCATATGGGGATGGCAAAATTTTCTGAGAGGGACTTGGCGGGGGGGGGGAATGGGCTCTACCTTTTCTGTCTTCTCCTCATTATCATCTTTAGGAGAACCTGGGGCTGCTTGTTTAGCTGCAAACATTGTGCCCCCGTGGAGGACAGAGCACAGATCAAGGGCCTTGCATATCATGCCAAACAGGACGGTGGAAACATCCTCAGAGTATCTGCCAGGGTTAATGGCACAGTATAGCCTTTTAGAGTTTTGCCCGAGCCAAGGGAACAGATCCATTCTATTTTTGGATTAGTCGAATTTTGGCTAGTAAAAAGGTGAAACTGCAAATGTTGGAACTGTTCAGTTTCATTATCTGCGCGGTCTGCAGCATGCCACGGGCATGGCCCAACTCCCTTGCATCCTGTTCGTGACGCCATGTGGATTGCCACGGACTTGCAGGGGCGAAAGAAAATGCAGGCCTGTTATTTACCAGGCTGCACGTGGCAACAGACTATATTGGTAAGGGATGCAAGGAGAGTGTGGTCACGATGCAAACTGCAGACACACACACACACACACACTAAACTTAATCAATTTAAAAGTTTTATTGGGGATAATTACAAGGGGTAAGGGAGCAGCGTATGATTAGCTAATAGAGTTAATGAAACTTAAAACACACAATGACTAAAATATCTACTAACAATATTTATAAACAAAGATGCAGCATTTAGTAATAACTGATACTTACAAATACAAACCAACGCATAACGACCGGCAAACGTAGAAGCTCTGTTTGAAACACGTGAGCTGAGAGAGAGGCTTCGAGGTGATCAGGCTCGGTTACAGGTATACACAGGACACACGGGTATACACAGAATACACGGGTATACACAGGATTCGTTTTTCTTTCTCCTCTCCCTGCCTGCACATGGCAGGCAGGCCATAAAGTACCCACAATGACATCATAGAAGTGTCGTAGGGGACGGGGCCCAAAACCTGTTTGTGTTTGTTTCTGATTGGCACAAGCAAAGTTTACACCATGTAGGGGAGCAGGTGCCTTAAAGTCTGGCTTCGCCCCCAAAAGGTGAGGAAATGCATATTGTCTTAGAATGCGTTCAACACTGAATGACAAAAGAAGAGGCCAGGGCAATACCGGTATGGTCAAGTTCTATAGGATGCAGACAGGAACTCATCTCAACACAGGCTTCAGTCTATGTTAAAGGAAGGATAATAAATATATTTGGACCAGCAGTTCAGCAATGTTTTACCTTTTTAAAAATAAAGAAGATGAAAACTGCTTATGATATTTATTTTGTAAAATATTTTGTAGATAAAAAAGAGCAAATTCACATGGGAAGGTGAAAGAGTAATTGCCGAATAATTTAGTTAATACCTTTTACATGTAAAATTACCGTTTTTATCTTATGGATTCATATATTATGTAATATTAAATGACTTTTTTTGTATATTTAATGTAAACAGAAAATAAGCCTTGAAAAATGGTTGGCGCCCGCCACACTCTTCTGAAAACATGAATGTGCTACTGGCCACAAAAAGGTTGGGAAGCACTGCTGTAGACAGATCAATGAAAAGCTCCACTCACTGCACAGCTGCCAGCAGAAAAGCGAACATGTTCAGATCCATAAGGAATGGGATGGAGAATAACACGGAACGTTTGTATATAAATCACGGGGGCAGCCTCGAATATCCAGGGACCACCATGGCTACTACAGCACCGCATCCGGGATATTTTAAATCTATCCTTGAGAATTGGGGAAGAAATAGGTCTAAAAAGAAATATTTGATAATGAGAGAAAAGCACCCGGTTCTGAAGAGATTTTATACTAAGTAAGTGACAGTAGTTGGACAGTGTGACGGGATTGTATATGGAAGTTCCATAAACAGACAGTAATAATTCCCCCCCCACCCCCACCCTTCACATGGGCAGCAGGGAGCCCTTTGGGGAGGTGCTTTAAGAGGGTATGTGAGGGGAGTATGGAGCAGGAAAACTCCCTGGCAGTGGGGGCAGCAGCAGCAGGGTGGGGGGGTGACTGGCAGCTGGGGGGGCACTGGGCAGGGGGGGCACCAGCAGCACGGGGGGGCGGGTGACTGGCAGTTGGGGGGGCGCTGGGCAGTGGGGGCAGCAGCAGCAGGGCGGGCGGGTGACTGGCAGCTGGGGGGCGCTGGGCAGTGGGGGCGCTGGCACAGCAGGAGCAGGACGGTGTAACCTGGGGCCGGTGTGACGACACATTGTGCAACCCTCCCGTTTTGCGACTAGGTGCAGTTTCTGCCACGCAACGTGACCATCTGGGCTCCTGCTCAGGACTTGCTGCTGCCTGTCCATGTGGCTGCGAATCAGGAGGGACAGGGTTTGTGGTCGAAAACACTCACATTCTGCTTCCTCCTGCCTAATGTGCCAAATTGACCTATTGCAGGGGTCTGGGGGGTTCTGCATTTTAATTTAATTTTAAATGAAGCTTCTTAAGCATTTTAAAAACCTTATTTACTTTAGATACAACAATAGTTTAGTTATATATTATAGACTTATACAAAGAGACCTAAAAATATTAAAATGTATTACTGGCACGCGAAACCTTAAATCAGAGAGACTAAATGAAAACTCGGCACAGCACTTCGGAAAGATTGCCGAACCCTGATCTTTTGGAAGATTGAGGCGCGCTCTTTCACTTTTCTGTGTATGAATATGTGAAAAGGGAGGAAAGGTTTGGGGGTACAGAGCACACCCCTAACCCCAAGGTGATAACCAGAGTGGCCCCTTTCATTGGTCTGGGGATGGTTGTGCACCTGTCACTGGTCTGGGGATGGTTACAAATCGGGAGGGATGGGGTTTGTGGTCGAAAACACTCACAATCTGCTTCCTCCTGGTTAATGTGCCAAATTGATCTATTGGATGAAGGAGGCGTGCTCTTCCACTTGTTTGTGTGTGAATACGTGAAAAGGGAGGTAAGGTTTGGGGGTACGGAGCACACTCCTGACCCCAAGGTGATACCAGAGTGGCCCCTTTCATTTTTTCCACTGGCTTCCTCCTTGCTTATTTCCAATGACTTGGCTGCCTATGCACCTGTCACTGGTCAAGGGATGGTTATGCATATGTCACTGGTCCAGGGATGGTCGTGCACCTGTCACTGGTCCAGGGATGGTTGCAAATCTGGAGGGATGGGGTTTGTGGTTGAAAACACTCACGATCTGCTTCCTCCTGGCTAATGTGCTGGCCTTCTACCTGTACCGAACCAGGCTGTTCAGGAAGTCCTTGCAACTATTCGTTGCGTCAGCCAAGCGGATTAGGGGGCACCCAGTTTCCATCCAGCACATTTCCTGCTGGATCACCTTGTGCATACACACGTGTTACGACTTGGCAGGGGTTACCCCACCGCCTATAGTGAAGGCGCATTCTACGAGAGCGCAAGCCTCGTCAGCCGCCTATGTCACCAACATCCCTATCCGGGACATATGTAGGGCTGCCACGTGGTCATCTGTCCACACTTTTTCCTCGCACTATGCAATCGTCTCCCAAGCACAGGATGACGTCAGGTTTGGTAAGGTGGTACTCCATCCTGATAACCCTTAAACTCCTACCCACCTCCATCAGATATAGCTTGGAGTCACCTACTGTGGAATACACAGGAGCGGTCACTCGAAGAAGAAAGGTCAGTTACCTGTTCCGTAACTGGCGTCCTTCGAGATGTGTTGCTCTTGTCTAGTCCACATCCCAGCCTCCTTCCCCTCTGTCGGAGTTGTCTGCCAAGAAGGAACTGAGGGTGGGGGGAGTGCGCAGCTCCCCTTATAGCACTATAGAGGCGCCACTCCAGGGGTCACAGCAGTGCTCCAAAAATTTCCGGCACTGGTGCATGTGGCGAGCACGCACACCTACTGTGGAATAGGCCGGAGCATCACATCTCAAAGAACACCAGTTACGGAACAGGTAAATGTCCTTTTTAAAGGATGTCTAGATTTCATTCCTGTAGTAACAGAACTGGTGATAGGAAAGCAGGAAGAGAGAGGGGGGGTGTGTGCGTGTACAGCTTAAATTGGTTAAATAGTCTAACTTTCAGTACTCAGTGTTTCAAAAATGTTAGACTGCCAACCTGTGTCGTAGAGATGTCTTCTGTTTTTTAAAAAACCCATGAATAAAGCTACTTTAAGGGAAACTACTGCTTTGTCCAACCCTGAAGAGCTATGAGATCTTTGCTCACCAATTCTCATAAAACTTGTATTTGTTATGCCTTTTTGGTGACTTTAGTATTATGATCTATTATAAATAAAGTGCATTTCATTGATTGAATTTAAAATGAAATTAGTAACTGGAAAAAATGGCAGGTATTTTTTTTAAACCTGTGACAATTATAAGCTACTGTATTCTGTCGTTTAGTTTCTAGAATCAAAAGTATATCTAAGTACAATCTGACGTTCTCCTGCAAAATGCCGGCTGTGCAAATCCTTCTGTGGCTGGATCATTCTTGGGTTTTTATTTTAAGTACAAAGTAAATACGTATAACACATTTAAACGTATGTAATTAGTAATTTGATATGTTGGGTGGTGCCTCTTTTTATGTGTTTACTCCCCTGATGTTAGAACCTGGCTATGCCACTGCTGTAGAGGGCTCATCACCCAGCAGCTGGGGGCCACCATGCGGGCTCAGCAGGGCTGCTGGCCATAGGGCCAATGGGTGTGGGTGGGCTGGGTGGGATCTTGGGAGTCACGTCTCAGGGATCTGCACCGCTCCCCAGCCCTGCTCCAGCTCTGAGCTGTCTCCACTGCCTGGGACCTGTGTGGCCCCACCTGCCTCCCCGGGGGAAGAGCCACCTGGGATTGGTGCAGAGGCTGGGCCAGTCTCAGCCAGTCACAGGGAACAGTCGGGGAGGGAGGAGGCTCAGCTGGGTCCTGAGGGAGCCTGGCCCGGGTAGGCTCTGCTCCTGCTCCAGCCTGGCTGCTTCCACCACTCCCAAGGGGCCGGAGTTATCCTGCCCCAGGACCAGCTCTGGCTGCGCTGCCAGCTCAGCCTGGCAGACACAGTCACCTCCCATCAGGGCCGGCTACTGTGGCTGGGGGTTAGGGTGTGGGAGAGTAGGTCTCTAGTGGGTCTGCGGGGTGCTGGGCAGTGGGGGTGGGGAGATCTGTGTGTGTTGGGGGGCTGTCAGTGGGGGAGATCTGTGTGTGTGTGGGTGCTGGGAAGTGGGGGGGGTCTGTGTGGGGCACTGTGCAGTTGTGGTGGTGGGGGGGCACTGGACAGTGAGGGGATCTGTAGGGGGGCTCTGGATGGGAAGGGGCGGGGCACTGTGCAGTTGTGGGAGGGCTATGGGGGGTCTTCAGCTGGGGGGCACTGGTCAGTGACAGGATCTGTGGGGGGGTTCTGAGTGGTGCGGCGCTGGGCATAGGGAGCTGGAGGGATGCTGGGCAGGGGGTTTGTGGGGGTCTCCGGGTGGTGCGGCGCTGGGCGTAGGGAGCCGGAGGGGTGCCAGGCAGGGGGTTTGAGGGGGTCTCGGGGTGGTGCGGCGCTGGGCGTAGGGAGCCGGAGGGGTGCCAGGCAGGGGGTTTGTGGGGGTCTCTGGGTGGTGTGGCACTGGGCGTAGGGAGCCAGAGGGGTGCTGGGCAGGGGGTTTGTGGGGGTCTCTGGATGGTGCGCCACTGGGCGTAGGGAGTTGGAGAGGTGCCGGGCAGGAGGTTGGCGGGGGTCTCTGGGTGGTGCGGCGCTGGGCGTAGGGAGCCGGAGGAGTGCTGGGCAGGGGGCTTGTGGGGGTCTCTGGGTCGTGCAGCGCTGGGCGTAGGGAGCCGGAGGGGTGCTGGGCAGGGGGTTTGTGGGGGGTCTCTGGGTGGTGCGGCGCTGGGCGTAGGGAGCGGAGGGGTGCTGGGCAGGGGGTAGCATGGTGCAGCATAGACCTGCCCCCAAGGGGAAGAAGCACAATGGCAGTGCAGGGCTGGGCTGGACAGTGTGGGTCTGGCAGCTCCCGGTTTGTAAACAGGGCCCTTGTACTGGGCTGGGTGGAGTGGGGCTGTCCCTGCCGTGCCATGACCCATCTCCCATTGCCCCCGGCCAGCCGCTCGCTCTGAGGATTCTGCCCCCCTACCCCCTTCCCCCATTTCTCCCATGGGGGCCCACAGATATGTTTAGCACTGGGCCCACAAAAGGTTAATCCGGCCCTGTTTGGGGTGCAGGCTCTGGGAGGGAGTTGGGGGGCGGGAGGGTTGCAGGCTATGGGGAGGTTGAGTGAGGGGCGCAGCTCTGACCTGGGGCAGGGGGGGTGCGGACATGCGGGCTCGGGGAGGGAGTGGGTGGGCGTCAGGGATGCAGGCTATGGGGAGGTTGAGTGAGGGGTGCAGGCTCTGACCTGGGGCAGGGGATGGGGGTGCAGGGGGGTGCAGACATGGGCTCGGGGAGGGAGTTGGGGGGCGGGAGGGTTGCAGGCTATGGGGAGGTTGAGTGAGGGGGGCAGGCTCTGAGCTGGGGCAGGGGATGGGGTGCAGGGGGGTGCGCACACGCAGGCTCTGGGAGGGAGTTGGGGGGCGGGAGGGGTGCAGGCTATGGGGAGGTTGAGTGAGGGGTGCAGGCTCTGAGCTGGGGCAGGGGATGGGGGTGCAGGGGGGTGCGGACACACGGGCTCTGGGAGGGAGTTGGGGGGCAGGAGAGTTGCAGGCTACGGGGAGGTTGAGTGAGGGGTGCAGGCTCTGAGCTGGGGCAGGGAATGGGGTGCAGGGGGGGTGCGGACACGTGGGCTCTGGGAGGGAGTTGGGGGCGGGAGGGTTGCAGGCTATGGGGAGGTTGAGTGAGGGGTGCAGGCTCTGACCTGGGGCAGGGGATTGGGGTGCAGGGGGGGTGCGGACACACGGGCTCGGGGAGGGAGTTGGGGGGCGGGAGGGTTGCAGGCTATGGGGAGGTTGAGTGAGGGGGCAGGCTCTGAGCTGGGGCAGGTGATGGGGGTGCAGGGGGGTGCGGACACGCGGGCTCTGGGGGCGAGTTGGGGGGCGGGAGGGGTGCAGGCTATGGGGAGGTTGAGGGAGGGGGCAGGCTCTGAGCTGGGGCAGGGGATGGGGTGCAGGGGGGGTGCGGACACGCGGGCTCGGGGGGGGAGTTGTGGGGCGGGAGGGTTGCAGGCTATGGGGAGGTTGAGTGAGGGGGGCAGGCTCTGAGCTGGGGCAGGGGATGGGGGGGTAGGGGGGTGCAGACACGCGGGCTTGGGGGGGGAGTTGGGGGGCAGGAGGGGTGCAGGCTATGGGGAGGTTGAGTGAGGGGGGCAGGCTCTGAGCTGGGGCAGGGGATGGGGGTGCAGGGGGGTGCGGACACGCGGGCTCTGGGAGGGAGTTGGGGGGCGGGAGGGGTGCAGGCTATGGGGAGGTTGAGTGAGGGGGGCAGGCTCTGAGCTGGGGCAGGGGATGGAGGTGCAGGGGGGTACGGACATGCGGGCTCGGGTGGGGGGAGTTGGCAGCTCGGCGCTGTAGCAGGGGAAGGGGCTGCGGGGGTTTCACACAGACACAGACACTGTCCCACAGTCCCAGGGCGGGAGGCAGAGTCGGGGGGGGGGGGGCGGGAGGGTCTGGCCGGTGTGTCCCGCACTCGGGCTCCCGGCCGGAGCAGGGGCCGCCCCGCAGCGCTGGCACAGACCGAGCGGCGCTGTGGGGTCGGAGCTCGGACAGGCGGGGGGGGGGGTATTGATTATGTCAATAACGTCACAGGAGGTGACACGGCATCAGTGAGACTGATACTGGAATACTGCCTCCAGTTTTGGTGTCTTCATTTGAAAAAGATGTTGTGAAATTGGAGCTGGGGCAGCAAAGAGCCACCAAATGTTCTGAGGGCTGGAGAAAAATGCCTTCTAGTGAGCTACTGAAAGAGCTCAACCTGTTTAGCTTATCAAAAGAAGATTGAAAGGTGACTTCATTGAAGTGTTGAAGTGCCTTAATGGAGAGATAAGATTGGGTATTAAAGGGCTCTTGAATCTAGCAGAGAAAGGCATAACAAGACCCAATGGCTGGAAGGTGAAAAGAGACAAATTCATATTGCAACTAATACACAAAAATTCAACAGCGAGGATGATTCACCACAGGAACAAGCTACCAAGGATAGTGATGGATTCTCCATCTCCTGATGTCATTTAATGAAGATTAGATGCATTTCTGGAATGTGTTTGCCCCAAAAGTAGCTCTTGTGTCATGCAGGAGGCCTGTGATACGCAGGGGGTCAGATTAGATGCTCTAATGGTCTCTTCTGGCCGTAAAGTCGAGTAATTTCTGAAAAACTGAGTGTAGCATTGGGAGCAGCGTCTGATGTTTCCCTGTCTAGCCGGCTTGCTGCCTAGAACGAACGCTCCTTGACTGGGGTGATCCACAGGGAGTAGCTCAAACCTGCAAAGTGCCTGGCCAGGGGCAGGACATTAGCCCAGCAAGGGAGGGGTGTGGCAGTGACATCACAAAGGCCTTTTGCAAGACCTCAGACTATTGGTCAAAGATGTGGGGGGGGAGGTGGTGACCTCACAGAGAGATGCTGACATCAGCCAGGCAGGACCGGGGCGAGGGGCCAGGGAAACCTCAGAGACCCCTGTGGCTTTGCTTCAGCAAGTCTCCTTCTCCAGGTCTCTCTCTGAGGACTGAGGGAGTATTCGGGTTCACGGACGTGAGCGCCAGGAGGAACCTCTTTCGAGTTTTCTCCTTCCCTTTCAGTGATTTTACTAGAAAACAGCCGTCCCTGTTTAGAACGTAAGAGCCTCCTCGAGGGAAGGGGTGTCATGGGGTGTCACAGTTCGGATGCCGGTGGCCCCCCCATGTATGGAAGTTCCCGCCCCCTGCTCTGTGTTCGCAGGGCCGGAGAGCAGCATTCCACGGCAGTGATTTGCTCCTGGCTGCCAGAGCAGAGCAGCAGGCTCAGCTGCCAGAACTTCCTGGAGTTAGGAAAGGGGAGAGGCCCAGCCTCTGTAGCAGGAATGCAGGGCAGGTGAGTTCACGGTGGGCATTGTGGGATACTGGCGGAGGCCAGTTATGGTGATTTATGGCATCTACACTGGCACTCTGTCACTGTAAGTTTGCTGCAAAAAGCTCTAGGCCTCTCATCGAAGTGGTTTTATTTTGTCACCAAAACAGGGCAGTTTTGTCGCCAGACGTGGCATTGCAGTGTGTACACCAGCCACACCAAGCTGCCGACCGGGGGGGCGTTGTGTGTTCTTCACACACCTGAGCAATATATTTCTGCTGAAACAACTTTGTAGTGCAGACCTGGCCAAAGATTCACTCACACACACAGCTTGCAAGGAAAACATCACCTGCTCCTCTGCTTTGCAGAATCCAAACACAAGGAAAGCTTGTCAGGTCCTGGTGGAGATGGCAGGGAGTCAGGTGTGGGCAGACACTATGTCTTACACCCAGGCAGGCACCATGGGTTAGCTGGCTAAAGCACCTGCCTTGTAAACAGGTGCTCCTGGGTTCCGCTCCTGGGTTCCACTCCCAGTGGTGGCTTTTGGGGCACCGGCTATTGGCTACTGTCAGAGGACAAGATTCAGAGCTAGATGGGCCTTTGGTCTAGCCTAGTGTGGTTTTTCTCATGGTTTAAATTAAACTCACGGGCACTGATGATAGAGTTACTGAAAGTTTGGGAGTTAGGCGCTGATAGATCAGTGGTCCAAGCCCCTCGTAGACACCCCCCTCCCTCTGGGACAGGGGCAGGTCTGAGCTCTCACACCAACTGCTCATTGTGGCTGCCAGAACCTGAGAGTGGCTCATTTCGTTTGCACCCTGGTTTGAGTCCTGCTTTGTGCACCGTGTCTGAGAATGAAAATCCTAAACCCCCCTTTGAAATGACAAATGCAGCAGGATGTGTCATTGTCCCTGCCCCAAAGCAGACAGACCAATGGAGAAATGCCATCGAGTCCAAGGTAATACTTCACTGCAGTTTTACCATTTCCACTTGCTAAACTCCCTCCTCTCTGCCCAGCCCACATGTCCTCTGCCTCAGCTGCTGCTCCCGGCCTGCTCTAGAGTCAAACATGCAGGGCCCCCAGGGGAACAGAGGCTGGGACAGGGCAGCAGCCTGGGCTGGGCAGATGCTGGGAGTTCTCGTTCCCTGAGAACTGGCCTGGCTCCCTTCTCAACAGCAAACAAATCAATTCCACGCCCCCTCCCCAGAAAAACCAGCCTGGAGCCAAGGGCAGCAGGGGACGATTCCCTCGAGTTCCCACCGAGGCAGGAGAGAACCCAGGGCCTTTCTAGCAGAGCTTATGGAACTGACGTGGGGAAACCAGCCTTTAATAACAGGCAGTTCACGTTTAAGCTCAGTGTTTTTAACAATTTTTACAACCTTAAATCACCCTTCAGTCGCAGTGTCACTATCCATAACATTGCTTCAGCCTTATAGGTTCCCAAGTGCAAAACTAAACATCTCTTCAAACACAAGAGAGTGCAGATCAGTCAGTGTTCAGAGTCATCCCACATAAAAGAATCATGTTGTAGTACATATTGGCCTCATCATGTGGCCGTTGCCTTTCCCTCCGCTCTGTTAAAAGGTTTGGTATTTTGCACAGAAACTTTCTTCCCTCAGGAGAGACCTGGGAACCAAGGCTGCCAGACAAACACCTTTAAGAGGAGGCGTAACCTGTCAAAAAATGATCTCCCTCCTTCGGTTCAGTGACAGCCTGAAATGTTACTTAACCTGGCAGAGCCGGAGGATTGAAAGCAGCTACATCAAATCCCTGTGTAGCTAGCAGGAATGAACACAAACACTCCCTGCTATCTGAAGAGATGTTTAGTTTTACCCTTGGTAAACTAGAAGTCTAAAGGGAAGGAAGGTGGTGCCATATATAAAGAGTGAAACACAAAACAATTATCATAGTTATGCCCATAGTGACTGCAAAATATTTCTATATTCTTCTTATCATCAGTGTATTATTTTCTCTGGTGTCTATACATTGACTATGCCTTGACCAAGAAATTTGAATCTTGATAAAATAATCGACTACCCCTGGTTAAGGCAATGGACTTGATACCCACTCGGGCGTCCCTACACAGGTTCAGGTACGAACAACAGTGGCTGCCTTTTAGCCATAGCTTTTAATCAGGGCAATACATTGATCCTGTGAAATCATTTCCCAGCCGGAGTCCATCGCCCACATTCCTTAGGGCATTGGGCCACCATGGGGACGTTTCATTCCCCTCCTCAATTTCACACAAACACAATTTCCTTTGCACAGATCCATGAACAGCAAAACCTCCCTGTGTCTCTTGTCTGAGCCAGGGCATTCGATTCCATTGACACCTTCTCTCCTGCAATGGCAATGGTCATGCAGATGGGACGAGGCCACCTTCACCTCTGACAGTGAGATATTGGCTCAGCTCTTTCTTTACGCTGCTGTTGTTAGTCCATGAAACATCAGGGATGGATGCAAGGCTGAGTTCATGCACCAACCCCCTGAAACATTTCAGTGCCCCAGAGAAATCCTGACTCCGTCTATTGGCATGATCTGGTGGAGATTCGAATAGGAACGGGACGGTCTGAATTGTCAGTGTGGGGACTGAACAACAATCTATAGCAATGTCGTTATCCACAAACACTCTAATCATGCTCCAGCCAGAAGGGAAATGGGCAGGAACCCTTGTTGTTCAGCCATGGACACACCTACACTAATGCACAGCCAGGAGTGTGCTGGGGGAGCTGGTCTGAGCAATGTGAAGTGACAATTCAGTGAGAACAGAATCATTGTGTAGTGAAGCACCTATACATCAAGTAGTTGTGGGCGAGTGGTTACGGCGATGGACTAGAAATGCATTGGGGTCTCCCCAGGCAAGTTTGAATCCTGCCAACTACGGAAGCATCAGTGTATTGTCACTGCTCTTGTTGTAGTGCCGGAGCATCCACAGAGCCAGACCTGGTCTCACTCTGAGGCTGTCTACACTTAAAAATGTTGCTGTGACACTGCTACAGCACTGTGGAGTAGACAGTTGCTACAGTGAGTGGAGGGGTTTTCCATCCCTGTAATAGCTACATTGACAGAACAATCTGTCCTTTCATTGAGCACTATCTAACCGTGGCTTAGGGCAGCTTAATTATACTGATTCCAGGGTTTTTCACACCCTGAAAGACGTACTTCTTAGAGGGTTTATCCCATCACGCTCCCATTCCCTGGTCCTTCTCGCATGACCTGAGAGCAGCAATACCCGCAGTTCAAGAGGTGCAAACAATTCAATGTTTATTGGGGCAAACTTCCAGCAAGCAATGATTCCAATTTCCTTCCTCAGTATCGCCCTTCCCAGCTCTGACATCACAGAGGCTTGTCTGTGTCCCTGTTCCCATTCCCCCCCCCTCAGCAAAACAACTCCAATTCCCCTACCCCCATTCCCCCCCCTTACTTCCTGATTGACTGCAGACTATATAGTAAAACTGGAGTTCTGCTTAGCTATACCTTAACTACAGTGACAGAAATGAGGATTTCAGACCCCAGGTATTGATAAGTGAGTTGTTGCCAGACAGGATGCTATCATGGTAGAGGTTGTGGATGCTGGTTGCTTAACTGTCTGGCCCCCAGGGCAGGATTTTGAGGGTCTCAGAATGCCAGCACCCATCTTTTGTTCGCTTAAAACGTGAGATGGGAGATTCCAACACCGCAGAACTCATGGAACTCCAGGAAACGTGTAACTTTAGGTCCGGGTGAGTGTGCCTAAAAATCAGCTGTGCTGGAGAACGTCTCTAGGAGTTGAAAGAAATGTGCCATTTTGGCCTCCCTAAAGAGTGTCATCAAATATTAATGAAAACTAGGGTTGATAAGTCACATTCTTTGTAGCGTTAGGATTGGGGACTGGTCCAAAGTGCCAGTTTTAAGACTCTTTTTTCCGCTCTCTTGGGTGTTCTGGTTTCTGCATAGAAATGTGGTTTCAAATCCCACTCCTGACATGACCATTTTCTTTTATCTGGAGAAAATGGCCTCACTTCAATCTCCTTTGCAACAATAGGACACCATTTGTTTAGCTTTTCGATTCCAGTAGTTGTGAGAGACGTTCCAAACTAGGGGGAAACAGGGCCTTTTCTCTCGACCGATCAATTTTTGTCTTCCTTCATTCCAAGCCATTTTCTCAGATACAGCCGTATTTCCCACACTTTTTTGTTCAGCGTTCTTTGCTTTTATGAAATTTTAGGGTCATCATTTAATTGCCACACAACTGTACTTATGAAGTGAAGTGAAACACAATATTTTTTGGATATTCTTGCAGAAGAGTTTTGCTTTCTGACCTGGAATTGAACAGGGGCTACCCAAGGGGGACAATGCTACTCCCTTTTCTTGCCTCATCCAAAAAAAACATACATTCCCGATGCCCTTTGTTTCCTTGCCCTTTTTAGGGTGAATTTACACTTCTCAGAAGTAGAATCCTTTACAAAACCACTCAAAATCTCAGCAGTGTCGTAAGCAATGGCTTCCGGAAACGTGCCCAGCTTTTCTTTAATTTGGTGACACAGGTCCGGGCAAGGGACTGCATACAGGCCTGGATCAGAATCTTCATTACCAGAGCTAGAATTTCTATTTAAAAAGAGCTATTTTTCTGCTGCTATTAGATTTCCAACATTGATTTCATTTTATACACCTTTTGAGCATCCATTAAGGATAAATTGAACAAAAATACCACTTCTCTTTCCTCAACATCTGCATCATGAAGGGGAGCATTCCGAATAGGAAAGATCTTCTGTGGGGCATGGGTTACAAAAATGCTTCGGGAACCAAATACATGGGCATTTTGCCAAGTTAAAAATCACTTAATGTGGAATTCTCTCCCCAACCGATCTGAGAAAATACTGACTTAAATAATTGAACTACACTGTGATCATATGCACTTCCCTCAGTTAGTTGGGGTTCTGCTGTTGTTCACCATTTCTGAGTGGAGATTTTAAATCACTGCTGTTTCTTTGTCAGCATGTGCAGTAAATTGGAGAGTTCTCCGTTGTTGACAGAACTGCACTTGAACTTTCTCCGTGTCATCATGGAGGGGTGGGGAAAAAGCAAAGCTGAAGTGACAAATGAGGACTTTAGGAAATGGTCATTTGTCTTCAATTCTCCAAGAAATCTGAGCTACGTCCTATCGAACTGAACTAATATCCAATTGGGTGAGCAAACAGCCTTCAGTAAAGAGAGAAGCACACATCACAGAGAGACAGAATACATGACAATGAAAGTATGAAGAGAAATTCCAGAGCAGGTTACATCTGATTATTTAGAATCAGGACAAGAGATTCTCCCATCACATTCTCCTCTGATCCATTCAAAGCAGCTTCACTCAGCACTCTCTCAATAGTCAGTTATGTTATTTATAAAATTGTAAGTATCCCAGCATCCCATAATGGGGGACAAAATAGTCCTCTTGCCAGAAGTGGCTTTACCAATAGATGAAACCTGGAATTTAAACGCCAAATAATCACACTATGTTTGGGATCCATTTAAATTCCCGTTCCAGGTCTTTGACACTTTCAGCTCCAGTCATAGCGACTCTGATATAGGAGGAAAGAAATCAAAGCATCATCTCCAAGCACAGACAGCTGAGAACTCTTCCTCATATGACATTTTGAGAAGTGGAGGGATAGAATGTGATGAAAATAAACTCTGCACAGAGAAGCCAAAATGTAACCGTTCTGGAGTGATGGGGAAGGAGGGAATCTCTGAACCACCCCATCTCCTTCCAGTGTCACAGAGGCCGAAATGACACTTTTTTCCCCTGCTCCTCTTTATTTAACTATAACATGAAAAATTCCCAATGTAACTGCTCTTCAGCACAACCCAGAGCAACGTGAGAACAATTGGCAAGGATACAATCTGTACCACTGGCAACTCTAACAATAACTTTTGTGGAAGCCAGTAAATAATTAACAAGGTTTTAAAGAGATCTTAATGAATGTTAGTTAGCATGAGTTAGGTTAACTGTGACCCTGGTGACGTGAGGAAGCAAGATAATGTAAGACAGAGGGAATTGTGTGAAAGTTATTACGACCTTGCAATATGCAGTCTTGCAGTCTTGTTTTTCTAGTGAGATAGCAGAGAAGCTTATGTATAAACAAAATGTATTTGTTGCTTTTTACTGTCTGTATTATTGTTAGAAATTGTCTGTAAAAGGTATAAAGGCTTGCTGTGATTGTTTACCAGTTGAGAGACCTGTCCAGGACTGGGGTGACCCTGTGTCCTATGGCACTCTCTCCCTCCATGGTAATTACTGGAGAAATAATAAAGTATTTGGTTTTGCTGCACCCAAACGAAAAGCGAGAACTGAGTTTTTCTTCGACACTTTGCAGTAGGAGCAATGGTATAAATGTGACGCTCCCTGGTTCCTCATAGGAAGGGCACACTCCAATTACTTGTAGGATAATTGAGTTGATAGAAGGGACAAATGGGCCCACTTCAAAAGAAGGCAAACTACAAAAGGCATAAATGGGCCACTCATCTGGCCAAGCTGAGGGATAACGGTGCTGCAAACAGTTCAAACAGATTTAAAAAGTTATTATGTGGGAATCAGGAAAAGTATTAAAGAAAAAAAATTGATAGCCCTAGAGGGTTTTATGGTGTTCACTGCCCTTGCAGTTTCTCTGATGGCTAATATGGGCTGAGTGCCAAGAGAAGGTTTTCCCACACTCATGGCATTCATAGGGCCTCTCCCCTGTGTGGATTCTCTGATGTGCGATAACGTTTGAGCGCTGACTAAAGCTTTTCCCACACTCACGGCATTCGTAGGGCCTCTTCCCTGTGTGGATTCTCTGATGTTTAGAAAGGTCTGAGCTGCTGGTGAAGGTTTTCCCACACTCACTGCATTCGTAGGGCCTCTTCCCTGTGTGGATTCTCTGATGTTTAGAAAGGGCTGAGCTGCTAGTGAAGGTTTTCCCACACTCACGGCATTCATAGGGCCTGTCCCCTGTGTGGATTCTCTGATGAACAGAAAGGGTTGATCTTTGAGTGAAGGTTTTCCCACACTCATGGCATTTGTAGGGCCTGTCCCCTGTGTGGATTCTCTGATGAACAGAAAGGATTGATCTTCGAGTGAAGGTTTTCCCACACTCATTGTATTCATAGGGCCAGTCGCCTGTGTGGATTCTCTGATGATTAAGAAGGGCTGAGTAGTCGCATAAGTTTTTTCCACACTCTGTGCATGTATTTTTTCTCTTTCCAATGATGATTTCCTGCTTTGTTGTGGTTTCCTTGAGGTCCTTCTGAGTTCCCTGAGAAGAAATACGTTTACCCATTTTCCCCCCCGGCTGGTTTCCTTGTTCTCTTTCTGGTCTGTGCTGAATCTCACAGGATTTTTCCTCCTCATGACTCCTGGACACATGGCTTTTTGATCTTTGCAATAATGCTCTGTGCTTATCCACTTGCTGAACATTTTTCTGCTGAGAATTCTGCTCCTCTTTCTCACATGCCATTGCATCACCTGCTGTGAAAAAGACAGAAACATCAAACAGGGATGAAAAGTGAAAAGCCAAAACAAACTAAGTGCTGGAGGGAGGTCAAATAAAAATCACAAACTGAACTCCCCCATACTCTTCCCCAAAACAGGAGAGAGGAGGGGATCAATTTGGCTTTCAAATACCATCCAAATTCTCAGGGGGAAGGGAGGAAGCTACTGCCTGGTGTCTGCTAGGATCTACGGGAAGCCATGAGCTATAGTTACCCTGAGGACATGACCCCTGCTGGCAACAATAATGAACTGAGACACCTCTCAAGGGCTTGGTAGGGCATCCCAGATATTTCCTTCAGGCACTTCCACACTCAGAGTTGGTTTAATGTTTCCTCACTTTCCCATTTAAAAAAGTTCTAGCCTTTCCATTGGCTCTTTTGGTCAGGTGCCCAATACTTTTTTTTTTTTTAAACCCTGTTGGCTTGTTAACCCTTTAGAGGTAAAGCAAGCAGAGAACTCGCACCAACAGGGATTTTACAGCCCGCTGGCTGGCTGGGTGTTTATAAAAGGGAGATCCCTCCCCTTCATTTATCACTGTAGGGCTTGTGAGGTACCATTTGAAAAGACATAATCTACTGAATATCCTCCTGTTAAACTGTGTAGCAACATTGTATGGAAAGTGATGAGATTTTACGGTATGATATTACTGAAAAAGCTGCAACCCTAACCTTAAGTTCCTCAGAGACAGCAAGGCAAACAACT